>NC_053389.1:439374741-439678828 GCF_905171765.1 Bufo bufo | reverse complement strand
TCAAAGTCCACTGGGGGACACCAGCTAAGTTCATCGGCAGGGGGCTCCGGTGGGCTTATTTGGTGGGCCGGGAAACCAGTACGAACCCCAGGGCGGCTAGTACTAGGGTGGGCCACAGGATCCCTAGCATGTGGGGCCCCTCTCCGCCGCCTTGGGGGTTCATCGTCATCAGATGAAGATGAGGAGGATGCGGATGATAAAAGGAACGTGGGGTCATCCTCATCCTCACTGGGGCTCTCGGAGTCGAAGGCAATCTGGGCATATGCCTCCTCGGCCGAGAACATCCGGCGGGCCATGGGTGTGTGTGTGTGTGCGTGTGTGTAAACCTTTATTGTATGTGCGTGTGTGTGGGGGCACAGGTGTTCACGTACTAAAAAGTCCAGGCAAAAAAATGGGCAAGTGTTAGAGAAAAAAAAAAAAAAAGTTCAAACTTGCTGATCAGCGGTACAACGCTGATCAGCGGTGGGGCGGTGGGGCGGTGCGCTAACAGTGGCTGGACGCTAAGAGTGCCGGACAGTCAGCGCATGCAAAAAAAAAAAAAAAGTGGTGGTAAGGGGGCTGGTGGTGGGGGGCAAGTGGCAGGGGGGGGTCTGGGGTCTGAAAGATGGAACAAAGAAAGTTTAGAATAAAAGTTCATTTTTTTTTTTTTACTTTTCCCTTCTATCCCTGCCTAACGGTGCCTCTCCCTCACTGACCCTAACCTACCTGGAGGGCGATGGGTGCAGGAGGGTGATGGATAACGATTAGGGGGACGCAGGAGCTGGTGCTGGACGGTGCTGCCGGGTGCTCGTGCAGAACAGGAAGAGGAGGGGAGAAAGGAGCGCAGGAAGTTTGAATCTCGCTACTCTCTCCCCTGCACCAATCAGCACCCTGGACAGCAGCGTTCAGCACCAGGGCTAGCACCGCCTCTCCAAATGCACGAACTGTGATTGGTGGTGTGTAATCACGCCACTGATCGCAGTCTTTTTCCGGTTCATCGGGTCACCGGAGACCCGAATTGACCGGAAACGCAGAAAACCGCAGGTCTGAATTAACCTGCGGTTTTCTGCGATCGCCGATACGGGGGTCAAATGACCCCCCCCCTGCATTGTTGCAGGATGCCGGCTGAATGATTTCAGCTGGCATCCCGTTCCGATTAACCCCCGCGGCGCCGGAATCGCGATTTAAAGCCATGACGTACCGGTACGTCATGGGTCCTTAAGGAATCGGGAAACATGCAGTACCGGTACATCATGCGTCCCTAAGGGGTTAAACTGAGCACATTTGATCAGCTCAGTGAGACAGACAGAAAATAAGGAAAAGAACAAACATTAGGTGGCACTATACAGATTATATAAATATTTATTGAATATGTCACTAGCTATACAAATTTTTAATTAAATGCAGTTACAAATGTATTCAGGTCCAAGTGCTGGTTTGAAAAATGTAGAATATATTTCACAACCTCTTTAAAGGATTTTTTGGGGGTAAACTAAAATAAATAAAAAAAGAAGGGGACCAAAAGGGTTGGATGGAAAAAATAAGCACTACTCAGCACTCACCCTCCCTGATACCCCACCACTACTGTTACGACACTGGTATGGTTTCCTGCTACTCTTCATTTCCTTGTCCTGGCTCCACATGTCCAAAGGTCCACTCACTTGCTGAAGCGGATCACCACAACAACCATTGTTTTTTTTTATGGGTTATATTATTTTTAAACTTCTGTTTTTTTTTTTTAGTTCTTTTTGGAAAGCTCCTTTAAAAAGTTACAGATTTTTCTTTGTGATATTCTTTGCCATCATGACTTTTTCTGACATCCATGCACAAGCAAATATAATGTTCATGGATGTTGAAACTCAAAAAACTAAAAAAGTTTATTGATATCCAGTATTAAAAATTCAAAGGGGTGTATAGCCTCTGATATAATATTAAAAATACAGGACAGGTATCACTTAGAGCCCCTAGGGTGATCTGTGGCATCTAGTGCGTAATGCCAAAATGACACACCTCTCCCCTGTAATTCACCAAGGTTGAATGTATTGTATTGGTGTTTTAGTTGTCACATATATAATTATTATCACAATAAACGTGCCTGCTCAACATGTGGATAGATATATTTTATCTCAATCTCAATGTCACAAGGGTATTATCCACATGATATAGGGATCATTTAGGCCGTATAACGTGCAATAATTATTAAACTCTAGGGATAAAGACCTCCAGCCTCTCCATATAAGCAAGAAACCCAGTGCTGGGCACGGTAACCGCACTGCTCTCGCCACCGGGATATGAGCGTCACACAGGAGATGGCCGTGCACTATGCCATCCACCGGGGACGAAACAATGGTGCTGTACTCACTAAGAAGACAGGTTGGCATTCGCAGGAGGTGCTCAAACCCACATGCAGTTGTGCATATATATAAGGGAGCAAATCCTGCACTTGTGGCGCGTTGCTAATGGCAATCCCCAGCAAAATGCATACGGTGGAGGATGCCCGCGGCGAACCACAAGTACCACAATAGACATCCTACACAAGGTAACAAGTGCGGATGTGATAATTAATATAACAATATAACAAAATAACAAAGATAGGTGCACTCTGCAGTCTCACTAAACCCTCAAACTGATTTTAAAATCGAGAGATTAGTCAACATGTCCTACGGTGTAGGACATGTCTAAGCCCGGGCACCATGCCAAGGTTTATCAAGTAGCCCGGGTGGTGTACTCCCGCTAGCAGATGTACCAGCTGATGTGGCTCATATACAGCCAACTATCAGTCACAGCTAGCGAGGAGTACTAGTACTGGACGGCTCGACGTGTTTCTGTGTGCCTGGTACTTCTTCAGGAGCAAAGAGCACCAGTAGTAACAAAAGAGCCCTGCCTAAGCCGCTGATGGCGGCCATAATCAATCTGGACGCATACCTTTTTTCACCATATTATTTGTTTATAGTACTTAATCTATGCACAAGACAGAAATATGAGGCAAGTATTTATGGATATTTTGAGTTCCTACCATATAAACTGCTCTCTTTAGTAAGTCAGAAGTAGAAGGATTTAACAGTAGGATTTTACTCTCAGACAATTGAGCCGTTTGTGTATCAGTGGAGATTTGTTTAAAACAGGTTCCTCTTAGTTTGTTGGATGTTGAAGGGGGTGCATCTGTGGTAGTGAATGCATGGAGGTTGGTTGTGTGTGGAATGGTAGGTTGTTTATTCAGGAGTAACTAGAGCACTGAATTGTTATTCTTTATATGGTACTGTACCTAATCTTTGGTCTGGAACTATAGATCATAACCATCTACTACTGTTTATTCTTGTTCTTTTCTTTTTTCGTGTGAAAAACTGATTTATTTTACTTATAGACAACTATTATATCTGATTAAAAAGTATACAAAGTATATATGGAGGGCACACAAAATATCTGGTGCTATGTGGACTTGATCAAATAGAATGTTTATTAATTATACAGCCCTACAGTATATAAAACAAAAAGATAAATAAAAAAATAAAAAATCTATTGCACATTTCATAAAATAGATGTATAAAATGTACAATAGATTTTATTTTATTTTATTTATGATTTATATTTTTTTTTATATACTGTAGGGCTGTATAATCAATAAACATTCTATCTGATCAAGTCCACATTGCACCAGATATTTTGTGTGCCCTCCATATATACCTTTTAATCAAATTTTCCTGGCAACTTGGGGTGAGTTGCGGAGTGAGCACCATATCTATATCCACTCACTAGGTGTAGCCACTGTTACTTTTACTTTAACTATTATATCTGTGTAATTATGAATGACCTATTTTTCATTCCTTTATTTCCCAGACCTGCACTGGCTGATGACTGGTACTCATTGTCCTATCTATACTTCAGTACCATCGGTACAATCATTGCTGTTATTGTTGGAATAATAGTAAGCCTGTTATCTGGTAAGACAAAAGACAAACTGATGTCTCATCTTAGCACATCAAGACACTGGGATTTTTGCCTATTCCTCAAGGCGAAATTGCTTTAACAATCTGCATTTTTTTGCACAGACCCATTCATTTCTGTTAAAATTATAGAACACGTGCTATTTTTGTCCATTTTGTGGATAACAATAAACATTTTTTTAATGGGGCCCACAAAAAGTGTGGGATGCACACAGACCACATCTTTATTTTGCGTATCTGTGATTAGGGGAGCGCAAAATGGATTACGTTGTGTGAATGCACCATTAGATGGGTTGTGTTGCTGTCACAGGTTTTGAATTGGATTAAGTTCGAGGCTTTGACTAGGCTATTCTAAAGGCCCTATTGCACGAGTAGATAATCTGTTTAAAAAATTGTAAAATCGAGCGAAAGTGATCAGTTATCTAGTAGTGTAAAAACAATAAACGATTAAATGACAGGCGATAATCGTTAGTTTGTTGTTCTTGAGGTCGCTAATGTAGACACCTTAATCATCATTCATCGTCCAGAATTCTAAACAGTTTACAGCACAGATGATTCCACAGTGGGTGTGGAATCGTTATGTCACTCATGTCATGTTAATTACTTCAGCCAGAAATACGTGGGCAAACCACAAAAGGGTGTGGATTTGAAATTTGTTCACTCCTTCAAGTGTTCTCCTGTTGGTCAAATTGAAGTGGGAGATATACACACCTTTTTAACACACCCTTTTCACGCTTCAGGGGTAACACAGTCAGTTTTTTTTCCCAACCACCACCCACAACTGTCACTTATCTTTTGGTTTAATTACAACAATGGCCCAGAAAGAAAGCAAAACCGTGAGTAAGCAATGTGGTAACCACAGATAAATTATACCACTTTGTTCCCTAAAACTGCAGTATATTATTAACATTTTATGGATGCCCTATACTGATCCCACAATCAGACATATGCCTTAAAGGGACTCTGTCACCACTTTCTAACCCCCCCTTTTAAAAGTATTGTTATCTCCATGGCGCCCCTGTGATTACAAAGGTGTTGTTAGAAGATAAATTCGCCGTCTCCTTTTGATAAAAAGAGCTTTTATCTAACCTGTCAATCTTCTTGATAAGGTGCCCAGGGCGTTTCTGTTGGTCTCAAGCTGCCGCCCGCCGCCGCCGCTGTTGGTGCCCAGCTCCTCCCCTGATGCTTTCAGCGCCGCCTGAATATAATGAAATACGCCTCCGGCTCTCGCTCAGTGCCCCCTCCTTTTAAAAGATCCCGCGCGTGCGCACAGGCCTGTGCCTGATGCGCCCGTGCGGACATTTACAATCAGCCTCATTGAGCGAAGTGCGCATGCGCGCACTTCGCTCAACCTCCTCATCAGACGATCACTGCGCATGCGCGCACTTCGCTCAACCTCCTCATCAGACGATCACTGCAGCCGGCCGGCTGCAGTGCTCGTCTGATGAGGAGGTTGAGCGAAGTGCGCGCATGCGCACTTCGCTCAATGAGGCTGATTGTAAATGTCCGCACGGGCGCATCAGGCACAGGCCTGTGCGCACGCGCGGGATCTTTTAAAAGGAGGGGGCACTGAGCGAGAGCCGGAGGCGTATTTCATTATATTCAGGCGGCGCTGAAAGCATCAGGGGAGGAGCTGGGCACCAACAGCGGCGGCGGCGGGCGGCAGCTTGAGACCAACAGAAACGCCCTGGGCACCTTATCAAGAAGATTGACAGGTTAGATAAAAGCTCTTTTTATCAAAAGGAGACGGCGAATTTATCTTCTAACAACACCTTTGTAATCACAGGGGCGCCATGGAGATAACAATACTTTTAAAAGGGGGGGTTAGAAAGTGGTGACAGAGTCCCTTTAAGGATCAATTGCGATGACCCAGCTGTTCATTATACTGCTCTTCCTCATAATCAAACAATTTAATATTTTTTAATATTTTTTTATTTTTTTAATATTTTTCAACTTTCTCCATAAAAGGCATTGTATTACTTATGTACAGATTCATATTTGACCCATTACCGGGAGGGCCCCCGAGAAGTAACTTGTTAGTTATTATCATTTATGAAGTTTTTGATGTTTTATTATAGGTTGTAATTATTGTTGAGCGAACACCTGGATGTTCGGGTTCGAGAAGTTCGGCCGAACTTCCCGGAAATGTTCGGGTTCGGGATCCGAACCCGACCCGAACTTTGTCTCGAACCCGAACCCCATTGAAGTCAATGGGGGCCCGAACTTTTCGGCACTAAAAAGGCTGTAAAACAGCTCAGGAAAGGGCTAGAGGGCTGCAAAAGGCAGCAAAATGTAGTTAAATCCCCTACAAACAAATGTGGATAGGGAAATGAATTAAAATAAAAATAAAATAAATAAAAATTAACCAATATCAATTGGAGAGAGGTCCCATAGCAGAGAATCTGGCTTCATGTCAGCAGAGAATCAGTCTTCATGTCATAGCAGAGAATCAGGCTTCACGTCACCCACCACTGGAACAGTCCATTGTCAGATATTTAGGCCCAGGCACCCAGGCAGAGGAGAGAGGTCCCATAGCAGAGAATCTGGCTTCATGTCAGCAGAGAATCAGTCTTCATGTCATAGCAGAGAATCAGGCTTCACGTCACCCACCACTGGAACAGTCCATTGTCAGATATTTAGGCCCAGGCACCCAGGCAGAGGAGAGAGGTCCCATAGCAGAGAATCTGGCTTCATGTCAGCAGAGAATCAGTCTTCATGTCATAGCAGAGAATCAGGCTTCACGTCACCCACCACTGGAACAGTCCATTGTCAGATATTTAGGCCCAGGCACCCAGGCAGAGGAGAGAGGTCCCATAGCAGAGAATCTGGCTTCATGTCAGCAGAGAATCAGTCTTCATGTCATAGCAGAGAATCAGGCTTCACGTCACCCACCACTAGAACAGTCCATTGTCAGATATTTAGGCCCAGGCACCCAGGCAGAGGAGAGAGGTCCCATAGCAGAGAATTTGGCTTCATGTCAGCAGAGAATCAGTCTTCATGTCATAGCAGAGAATCAGGCTTCACGTCACCCACCACTTGAACAGTCCATTGTCAGATATTTAGGCCCAGGCACCCAGGCAGAGGAGAGAGGTCCCATAGCAGAGAATCTGGCTTCATGTCAGCAGAGAATCAGTATTCATGTCATAGCAGAGAATCAGGCTTCACGTCACCCACCACTGGAACAGTCCATTGTCAGATATTTAGGCCCAGGCACCCAGGCAGAGGAGAGAGGTCCCATAGCAGAGAATCTGGCTTCATGTTAGCACAGAATCAGTCTTCATGTCATAGCAGAGAATCAGGCTTCACGTCACCCAACATTGGAACAGTCTATTGTCATATAATTTAGGCCCCGGCACCCAGACAGAGGAGAGAGGTCCCATAACATAGAATCTGGCTTCATGTCAGCGACTCAGCAGAGAATCAGTCTTCATGTCATAGCAGAGAATCAGGCTTCATGTCACCCACCACTGGAACAGGCCACTGTCAGATATTTTTAGGCCCCGGCATCCAGACAGAGGAGAGGTTCATTCAACTTTGGGTTGCCCCGCAATATAATGGTAAAATGAAAATAAAAATAGGATTGAATGAGGAAGTGCCCTGGAGTACAATAATATATGGTTAAGGGGAGGTAGTTAATGTCTAATCTGCACAAGGGATGGACAGGTCCTGTGGGATCCATGCCTGGTTCATTTTTATGAACGTCAGCTTGTCCACATTGGCTGTAGACAGGCGGCTGCGTTTGTCTGTAATGACGCCCCCTGCCGTGCTGAATACACGTTCAGACAAAACGCTGGCCGCCGGGCAGGCCAGCACCTCCAAGGCATAAAAGGCTAGCTCTGGCCACGTGGACAATTTGGAGACCCAGAAGTTGAATGGGGCCGAACCATCAGTCAGTACGTGGAGGGGTGTGCACACGTACTGTTCCACCATGTTAGTGAAATGTTGCCTCCTGCTAACACGTTCCGTATCAGGTGGTGGTGCAGTTAGCTGTGGCGTGGTGACAAAACTTTTCCACATCTCTGCCATGCTAACCCTGCCCTCAGAGGAGCTGGCCGTGACACAGCTGCGTTGGCGACCTCTTGCTCCTCCTCTGCCTTCGCCTTGGGCTTCCACTTGTTCCCCTGTGACATTTGGAAATGCTCTCAGTAGCGCGTCTACCAACGTGCGCTTGTACTCGCGCATCTTCCTATCACGCTCCAGTGTAGGAAGTAAGGTGGGCACATTGTCTTTGTACCGGGGATCCAGCAGAGTGGCAACCCAGTAGTCCGCACACGTTAAAATGTGGGCAACTCTGCTGTCATTGCGCAGGCACTGCAGCATGTAGTCGCTCATGTGTGCCAGGCTGCCCAGAGGTAAGGACAAGCTGTCCTCTGTGGGAGGCGTATCGTCATCGTCCTGCGTTTCCCCCTAGCCACGCACCAGTGATGGGCCCGAGCTGCGTTGGGTGCCAGCCCGCTGTGAACATGCTTCATCCTTATCCTCCTCCACCTCCTCCTCATCCTCGTCCTCCTCGTCCTCTAGTAGTGGGCCCTGTCTGGCCACATTTGTACCTGGCCTCTGCTGTTGCAAAAAACCTTCCTCTGAGTCACTTCGAAGAGACTGGCCTGAAAGTGCTAAAAATGACCCCTCTTCCTCCTCCTCCTCCTGGGCCACCTCCTCTTCCATCATCACCCTAAGTGTTTTCTCAAGGAGACATAGAAGTGGTATTGTAACGCTGATAACGGCGTCATCGCCACTGGTCATGTTGGTGGAGTACTCAAAACAGCGCAACAGGGCACACAGGTCTCGCATGGAGGCCCAGTCATTGGTGGTGAAGTGGTGCTGTTCCGCAGTGCGACTGACCCGTGCGTGCTGCAGCTGAAACTCCACTATGGCCTGCTGCTGCTCGCACAGTCTGTCCAGCATGTGCAAGGTGGAGTTCCACCTGGTGGGCACGTCGCATATGAGGCGGTGAGCGGGAAGGCCGAAGTTACGCTGTAGCGCAGACAGGCGAGCAGCGGCAGGATGTGAACGCGGGAAGCGCGAACAGACGGCCCACACTTTATGCAGCAGCTCTGACATGTCGGGGTAGTTGTGAATGAACTTCTGCACCACCAAATTCAGCACATGCGCCAGGCAAGGGATGTGCGTCAAACCGGCTAGTCCCAGAGCTGCAACGAGATTTCGCCCATTATCGCACACCACCAGGCCGGGCTTGAGGCTCACCGGCAGCAACCACTCGTCGGTCTGTTGTTCTATACCCCCCCCACAACTCCTGTGCGGTGTGGGGCCTGTCCCCCAAACATATGAGTTTCAAAATGGCCTGCTGACGTTTACTCCGGGCTGTGCTGAAGTTGGTGGTGAAGGTGTGTGGCTGACTGGATGAGCAGGTGGAAGAAGAGGAGGAGGAAGCTGAGTAGGAGGAGGAGGAGACAGGAGGCAAAGAATGTTGCCCTGCGATCCTTGGCGGCGGAAGGACGTGCACCAAACAGCTCTCCGCCTGGGGCCCAGCCGCCACTACATTTACCCAGTGTGCAGTTAGGGAGATATAGCATCCCTGGCCGTGCTTACTGGTCCACGTATCTGTGGTTAGGTGGACCTTGCCACAGATGGCGTTGCGCAGTGCACACTTGATTTTATCGGATACTTGGTTGTGCAGGGAAGGCACGGCTCTCTTGGAGAAGTAGTGCCGGCTGGGAACAACATACTGTGGGACAGCAAGCGACATGAGCTGTTTGAAGCTGTCTGTGTCCACCAGCCTAAATGACAGCATTTCATAGGCCAGTAGTTTAGAAATGCTGGCATTCAGGGCCAGGGATCGAGGGTGGCTAGGTGGGAATTTACGCTTTCTCTCAAATGTTTGTGAGATGGAGAGCTGAACGCTGCCGTGTGACATGGTTGAGATGCTTGGTGACGCAGGTGGTGGTGTTGGTGGTACATCCCATGTTTGCTGGGCGGCAGGTGCCAACGTTCCTCCAGAGGCGTAGGAAGAGGCCGAGGCAGCAGCAGAAGAGGTAGCAGGGGGAGCCTGAGTGACTTCCTTGTTTTTAAGGTGTTTACTCCACTGCAGTTCATGCTTTGCATGCAGGTGCCTGGTCATGCAGGTTGTGCTAAGGTTCAGAACGTTATTGCCTCGCTTCAGGCTCTGATGGCACAGCGTGCAAACCACTCGGGTCTTGTCGTCAGCACATTGTTTGAAGAAGTGCCATGCCAGGGAACTCCTTGAGGCTGCCTTTGGGGTGCTCGGTCCCAGATGGCGGCGGTCAGTAGCAGCGGGTGTTCTGCTTTTGCCCACTGCTCCCTCTTTTGCTACGCTGTTGGCTCGGTCTCACCACTGCCTCTTCCTCCGAACTGTGAAAGTCAGTGGCATGACCTTCATTCCATGTGGGGTCTAGGACCTCATCGTCCCCTGCATCGTCTTCATCCCTGACCTCCTGTTTAGTCTGCACACTGCAGAAAGACGCAGCAGTTGGCACCTGTGTTTCGTCATCATCAGAGACGTGCTGAGGTGGTATTCCCATGTCCTCATCATCAGGAAACATAAGTGGTTGTGCGTTAGTGCATTCTATCTCTTCCACCCCTGGGGAAGGGCTAGGTGGATGCCCTTGGGAAACCCTGCCAGCAGAGTCTTCAAACAGCATAAGAGACTGCTGCATAACTTGAGGCTCAGACAGTTTCCCTGGTATGCATGGGGGTGATGTGACAGACTGATGGGCTTGGTTTTCATGCGCCATCTGTGCGCTTTCTGCAGAAGACTGAATAGGAGATAATGTGAACGTGCTGGATCCACTGTCGGCCACCCAATTGACTAATGCCTGTACCTGCTCAGGCCTTACCATCCTTAGAACGGCATTGGGCCCCACCAAATATCCCTGTAAATTCTAGCGGCTACTGGGACCTGAGGTAGTTGGTACACTAGGACGTGTGGCTGTGGCAGAACGGCCACGTCCTCTCCCAGCACCAGAGGGTCCACTAACACCACCACGACCATGTCCGCGTCCGCGTCCCTTACTAGATGTTTTCCTCATTGTTACCGTTCACCACAATAAGAAAAATATTATTTGGCTCAATGTATTAAATTCAAATTCAGGCCTTTTTTTACAGACACCTAACACTATCTGGCTATCTATTTAGGTACCGTATTACACTAATACAGGCACAGCAGTAATGACAGATTTAGCTGAATATAAATTTGAGGCCTATTATTTAGGCGCTGGGTCACAGGTATACGTTTACGGACAGAATTAGACTAGGATATGCACAGTAGCGTGTGTGTGAAGTTATTGAGAATTACCCTATCAGCACCTTGAATCTAATATACCCTTTTAGGGATAGATTTAAAGTAGGCCTGATACAGCAGAAACCACTCATTTAGGAAATTGCTAGGTTGGGAATTGTATTTCAAACCAGAACAAAAACTGTGCTTTGACCGACACAATATAACTTAACCAGCTACAGCAATAGCCAGAGATTTAGCTGAATATAAATTTGAGGCCTATTATTTAGGCGCTGGGTGACAGGTATACGTTTATGGATAGAATTAGACTTGGATATGCACAGTAGCGTGTGTGTGAAGTTATTGAGAATTACCCTATCAGCACCTTGAATCTAATATACCCTTTTAGGGATAGATTTAAAGTAGGCCTGATACAGCAGAAACCACTAATTTAGGAAATTGCTAGGTTGGGAATTGTATTTCAAACCAGAACAAAAACTGTGCTTTGACGGACACAATATAACTTAACCAGCTACAGCAATAGCCAGAGATTTAGCTGAATATAAATTTGAGGCCTATTATTTAGGCGCTGGGTGACAGGTATACGTTTACGGACAGAATTAGACTTGGATATGCACAGTAGCGTGTGTGTGAAGTTATTGAGAATTACCCTATCAGCACCTTGAATCTAATATACCCTTTTAGGGATAGATTTAAAGTAGGCCTAATACAGCAGAAACCACTAATTTAGGAAATTGCTAGGTTCGGAATTGTATTTCAAACCAGAACAAAAACTGTGCTTTGACGGACACAATATAACTTAACCAGCTACAGCAATAGCCAGAGATTTAGCTGAATATAAATTTGAGGCCTATTATTTAGGCGCTGGGTGACAGGTATACGTTTACGGACAGAATTAGACTTGGATATGCACAGTAGCGTGTGTGTGAAGTTATTGAGAATTACCCTATCAGCACCTTGAATCTAATATACCCTTTTAGGGATAGATTTAAATAACCACACTATTGATGGTTAAATGGACTTGGTGGCAGCTTGCCCCTGATGTAGGATATAGCCAAAAAATAACCACACTATTGATGGTTAAATGTACTTGGTGGCAGCTTGTGCTGGCGCACCACAAGCCACAAAATGGCCGCCGATCACCCCAGAAAAAAGTGACTGAAAAACGCTCTGGGCAGCCTAAAAACACTGAGCAATTGAATAGCAGCAGTTCAATGATCCACAGTTGTAGATCGATCACTGTCTTAAGTGTTTTGGAGGAGTTAATCACTGCCTAATCTCGCCCTAACGTTGCAGCTGCAACCTCTCCCTACACTTGTATCAGCAGAGCTACGTGACCCAAGCTTATATAGAGGCTGGGTCACATGCTGCACTGGCCAATCATAGCCATGCCAATAGTAGGCATGGCTGTGATGGCCTCTTGGGGCAAGTAGTATGACGCTTGTTTATTGGCTGCTTTGCAGCCTTTCAAAAAGCGCCAAGAAAGCGCCGAACACCGAACCCGAACCCAGACTTTTACGGAAATGCTCGGGTTCGGGTCCGTGTCACGGACACCCCAAAATTCGGTACGAACCCGAACTATACAGTTCGGGTTCGCTCATCCCTAGTTGTAATACATCTTTTATAGTTAACTAAATAAGCAATATTATCTAATTCCTCCTCTATATAGCAGGGAGGTATATCAAGGCCACGTGGAGTCAACTTATTACACATGATCCTCACAATCTACCGGCTACCCAACCACTTCACAATATTACATTGTGTTATTAGATAGTGTGACTGCCAGCTATATTATTTATATTAAGTACAACTGTGTGCCTGACAAATGATTTATTACACAATACCACTCAAATATATACACAATACTGTGTGCGTCCAAAGAGCTGTCATTTGAACATTAATGACTTAAATAAAGACTCGTTTGTCACTCAGTCAGTTATCTACTCGTGTTAAGGGCTTTTGGATGTTTAAATGTTTATTCCTAAACCGCAACTGCTGTGTATGGGAATAAAAATGAATATTTGAAGATTACATTAGGTGTACTGTGTCTCTTACCTACATAGGTTCTGTCATGGATATTGTAGCTAAATATAATAATTGTAAATAAAGCCATTGTAGACACCTTTAACTCAGAGCACCACTGGAAAATTATGAAGACTACAATAATCAACGTGCTCAGTAGCTCATCCATGGGTAAATGTTTCTTCACTTATGATACCGTATTGTTTTACAGGAGGTTTAAAACAAAATGTAAATCGGGATTTCCTCTTAACATCTCAAGACTTTGCATATCTTAAAGTACTGCTTCCTTCCAGCTGGGGCAAAGAAGTGAGTATACTTTGTAAATTTTTTAAGAAAGGATTTTTGCTAATCAGTGCCAACCATATACAGGTGAAACGCGAAAAATTTGACTATCGTGCAAAAGTTCATTTATTTCAGTAATGCAACTTAAAAGGAGTTGCATTAATGCAACTTAAAATTAGAATATTGTGAAAAGGTTCAATATTCTAGGCTCAAAGTGTCACCCTCTAGTCAGCTAATTAACCACTTGCCATCTGGGCCATTTGCCCCCTTCCTGACCAGGCCAAATTTTGCAAAACTGACATATCTCACTTTATGTGGTAATAACTTTGGAACACCTTTATTTATCCAAGTCATTCAGAGATTGTTTTCTCGTGACACATTGTACTTCATGATAGTCATAAATTTGAGTCAAAATATTTCACCTTTATTTATGAAAAAATCCCAAATTTACCCAACAATTTGAAAAATTAGCAATTTTCTAAATTTCAATTTCTCTGCTTTAAAAACAGAAAGTGATACCTCATAAAATATTTATTATTTAACATTCCCCATATGTCTACTTTATGTTGGCATCGTTTTGGAAATGTCATTTTATTTTTTTAGGACGTTAGAAGGCTTAGAAGTTTAGAAGCAATTCTTCAAATTTTTAAGAAAATTGCCAAAACCCACTTTTTAAGGACCAGTTCAGGTATGAAGTCACTTTGTGGGGCCTACATAGTGGATACCCCCATAAATGACCCCATTGTAGAAACTACACCCCTCAAGGTATTCAAAACCGATTTTACAAACTTTGTTAACCCTTTAGGCGTTCCACAAGAATTAAAGGAAAATGGAGATCAAATTTTAAAATTTCACTTTTTTGGCAGATTTTCCATTTTAATCAATTTTTTTCTTTAACACATCGATGGTTAACAGCCAAACAAAACTCAATATTTATTACCCAGATTCTGCGGTTTACAGAAACACCCCACATGTGGTCATAAACTGCTGTATGAGCACACGGCAGGGCGCAGAAGAAAAGGAACTCCACATGGTTTTTAGATGCCATGTCCCATTTGAAGCCCCCTGATGCACTCTTACAGTAGAAACTCCCAAGAAGTGACCCCATTTTGGAAACTAGGGGATAAGGTGCCAGTTTTATTAGTACTATTTTTGGGTACATATGATTTTTTGATCATTCATTATAACACTTTATGGTGCAAGGTGACCAAAAAAATTGGTTGTTTTAGCACAGTTTCTATTTATTTATTTTTACAGCGTTCACCTGAGGGGTTCAGTCAAGTGAAATTTTTATAGAGCAGATTGTTACGGACGTGGCGATACCTAATATGTATACTTTTTCTCATTTATTAAAGTTTTACACAATAATAGCATTTTTGAAACAAAAAAATTATGTTTTAATGTGTCCATGTTCTGAGAGCTATAGTTTTTTTATTTTTTGAGAGATTTTCTTATGTAGGGGCTCATTTTTTGCGGGATGAGGTGACGGTTTTATTGGTACTATTTTGTGGGACATACGCGTTTTTGATCACTTGGTGTTGCACCTTTTGTGATGCAAGGTGACAAAAATTGCTTGTTTTGACAGTTTTTTTTTTTTTTTTTACGGTGTTCACCCGAGGGGTTAGGTCATGTGATATTTTTATAGAGCTGGTTTTTACGGACGCGGCAATAACAAATATGTCTATTTTATTTTTTCTATTTTGAATTTTTTTTTTTTTTATTCCTTACTCCTTTATTTCCTTACTCCTTTATTTCCTTTTTTTTTTTTTACATGTGAAACTTTATTTTATTTTATTTTTTCAACCCTTTATTTTTTTTTTACACTTTTCGTCCCCCATAAGGTCATACAAGACCTCTGGGGGACATTTGCTTCACTTTTTTATTTTTTTTTCACAGTTGATTTCTCCTGTAACTGGTGCTGACATAGTAGCCCCAGTTACAGGACAAATGCACCCCTATAGAGGCTGTACAGCCTTAGAGCAGGGCTGATCGAGGTCTCTGAGAGACCTCACACAGCTCCTGCACACTCCGGTCACGGCGGTCACATGACCGCCGGGCCGGAACAGGAAGCGCACGGCGCTTCCTTCTCTGCAGACACAGCGCTCGGTGAGCGCTGTGTCTGCAGCGATCGTGAAGGCAGGGACACCTGGGAACTGTCCCTGCCTTGTCTTAGGGTTGCCCTGCTGTCACTGACAGCGGGCAACCCGATCAGCAGCTGCACGATTAGCGTGCAGCTGCTATTTCTGACAGGACGTTTTAAAACGTCCTGTCAGAAATAGACGTCCACCCATAGGACGTTTATAGTCTATGGGCGGACGTGAAGCGGTTAATCCATTCCCCTGAGCAAAGGGTACCTGAGATTGTGACTTTGGGGTTTCATAAGCTATAAGCCATAATCATCCAAATTATAAGAAATAAAGGCTTGAAATATCTCGCTTTGCATGTAATGAGTCTATCTCATATATTAGTTTCACCTTTTAAGTTGCATTACTGAAATAAATAAATTTTGCATGGTATTCTAATTTTTCGAGTTTCACCTGTACAGGGCTGGGACAAGGCCATTTGGTGCCCAGGGCGAAGATGGCAAACTGCGCCCCCCCCGTTTTTAAGAAAGAATCAATGTTGTTTCAAAACAAGAATATACTTAAAGCAATAGAACAAAGGACTGTGGGACTTTGATTGGACTGAGATGACCATAATTTTTTTAATAAAAAAATTAGTTTGTTATTTGTATTACATTATTTTCTTACTTTTTACAGTCTATGTGTGAGTAGCAGCTAGTGAAGGCAGGCTCCTCGTGGCTTGTTCTTCACGCGCCGACACAGCTCCCTGTAGGCTGCGCGAGTCCTCCCTCTCTCACCTCACACCTCGCCTCCGGCGTGAGCCGCGTGACGTCACACGGCGCACGCCGGTGGTATCAACCAAATGAATCCTCCATGGGGGGGGGGGGGGGAGGAAACGCAGAGGAGGAAAGGGAGCCCGAGCCAGGAGCGCAGTCGGCACAAAATTCATAGGGGGAGAGAAGGAGCAGCGCTGACATGGCTGGTGTGGACGGTGTAGGCGGGTGCAGGAGCGCACTCAGCACAGCAAGCACAGCAAGTGGCGCTTGGCTAATGTGGTACAGTGAAGCTGTACACTGCTGGCACTTCACCTGCGCCCCCCTCCTGTCCGCAAATGGTAGCGCCCAGGGCACCCGCTCCTTCGGCCCCTGCCTTGTACCGGCCCTGCACCTGTACATGGTATGATAACTGACAAAAATGCAGCAGCGTAAGAGAAATTTTTAACTGTGTATGAGCAGATTGACATTGCAACCAATTATCCCTCTGCTGATATAATGTATATACAGCACTATTTATCGCAGTATTATGAAGTAGAATTACGTATATGGACTACACATGGCTTTACTGACGGTGGTGCTATGTAATATATAATACCTGCCATACTTGTTATTTTTAAATAGAATTATATTAAATCTGCTTCTTTTAATTTTGTTATGCAGAATGAAAAAGTAGAAGTGCTGAACTGGAAGAATCGGGACAGTGATCCGCATCCAGATAAAGGGACAGATAATCCTGCTTTTAGTGACATGGAAATGTACAGCACAGAAAAGAATGAAAAACTTAATGGAATTAACCCATGAGATTTTATGAAAAAAGATCCATCAAATCTGTACCATACTGTTTATGTAATTCTGTGGAAGCCACAGTTGGAAAGTCATCTACTGTATTCTAAAACAAGTTCTTTATTTTCCAAATGATATCTATATATTAATATAAATGTGTAGAGTGAATCTCTAAATCGCACATCCTCATGCCTATGCTTCTGATATACAACTGTTTATGAATTATCAGCATTTCTTATGATAAAACATGGCTATCTAGCGATGCTATCAATCATTTGCTGTGCACTATAAAGAGACAATTAGTATACAGTTTGATCAAAGCGCATAGACCCACTTACCGCGACAAGGGTGTCTCTAGTTTAAGTGGGAACCTACTCTAACCATGGCGCAGAGCCGTGCGGCGACCATCACGCCTCCACACCGCTCCAGCAGGCAACGGGATCCGGCAGCCGCATAGCAGCCCCACTATACAGTGAGGCCACCTGGGCCCCGGGTCCCATCACTCCACCAGCACGGCACAGAAGCAGAGACGGCCGCCGTCCAGCGCCGCATGTGAACTGGTGCAAATGGCTCACCTGTTCACAGCCTCTCAGGAACTCCAACTGAGATGTGGTAGGAATTTATAGACCCTTTGCAGACTTCTGCTAATTAAAAAGCACCAGATCCACATGGGGAGGAGTGCTGACTCAGGGGAGGGGGGAAAAAAGAAGTGTATAGCATGAATAGTATAAATGTGTAGAGTGAATCTCTAAATCGCACATCCTCATGCCTATGCTTCTGATATACAACTGTTTATGAATTATCAGCATTTCTTATGATAAAACATGGCTATCTAGCGATGCTATCAATCATTTGCTGTGCACTATAAAGAGACAATTAGTATACAGTTTGATCAAAGCGCATAGGCCCACTTACCGCGACAAGGGTGTCTCTAGTTTAAGTGGGAACCTACTCTAACCATGGCGCAGAGCCGTGCGGCGACCATCACGCCTCCACACCGCTCCAGCAGGCAACGGGATCCGGCAGCCGCATAGCAGCCCCACTATACAGTGAGGCCACCTGGGCCCCGGGTCCCATCACTCCACCAGCACGGCACAGAAGCAGAGACGGCCGCCGTCCAGCGCCGCATGTGAACTGGTGCAAATGGCTCACCTGTTCACAGCCTCTCAGGAACTCCAACTGAGATGTGGTAGGAATTTATAGACCCTTTGCAGACTTCTGCTAATTAAAAAGCACCAGATCCACATGGGGAGGAGTGCTGACTCAGGGGAGGGGGGAAAAAAGAAGTGTATAGCATGAATAGTATAAATGTGTAGAGTGAATCTCTAAATCGCACATCCTCATGCCTATGCTTCTGATATACAACTGTTTATGAATTATCAGCATTTCTTATGATAAAACATGGCTATCTAGCGATGCTATCAATCATTTGCTGTGCACTATAAAGAGACAATTAGTATACAGTTTGATCAAAGCGCATAGGCCCACTTACCGCGACAAGGGTGTCTCTAGTTTAAGTGGGAACCTACTCTAACCATGGCGCAGAGCCGTGCGGCGACCATCACGCCTCCACACCGCTCCAGCAGGCAACGGGATCCGGCAGCCGCATAGCAGCCCCACTATACAGTGAGGCCACCTGGGCCCCGGGTCCCATCACTCCACCAGCACGGCACAGAAGCAGAGACGGCCGCCGTCCAGCGCCGCATGTGAACTGGTGCAAATGGCTCACCTGTTCACAGCCTCTCAGGAACTCCAACTGAGATGTGGTAGGAATTTATAGACCCTTTGCAGACTTCTGCTAATTAAAAAGCACCAGATCCACATGGGGAGGAGTGCTGACTCAGGGGAGGGGGGAAAAAAGAAGTGTATAGCATGAATAGTATAAATGTGTAGAGTGAATCTCTAAATCGCACATCCTCATGCCTATGCTTCTGATATACAACTGTTTATGAATTATCAGCATTTCTTATGATAAAACATGGCTATCTAGCGATGCTATCAATCATTTGCTGTGCACTATAAAGAGACAATTAGTATACAGTTTGATCAAAGCGCATAGGCCCACTTACCGCGACAAGGGTGTCTCTAGTTTAAGTGGGAACCTACTCTAACCATGGCGCAGAGCCGTGCGGCGACCATCACGCCTCCACACCGCTCCAGCAGGCAACGGGATCCGGCAGCCGCATAGCAGCCCCACTATACAGTGAGGCCACCTGGGCCCCGGGTCCCATCACTCCACCAGCACGGCACAGAAGCAGAGACGGCCGCCGTCCAGCGCCGCATGTGAACTGGTGCAAATGGCTCACCTGTTCACAGCCTCTCAGGAACTCCAACTGAGATGTGGTAGGAATTTATAGACCCTTTGCAGACTTCTGCTAATTAAAAAGCACCAGATCCACATGGGGAGGAGTGCTGACTCAGGGGAGGGGGGAAAAAAAGAAGTGTATAGCATGAAGTCTGCTGGTGGAGTGATGGGACCCGGGGCCCAGGTGGCCACACTGTACAGTGGGGCTGCTATGCGGCTGCCGGATCCCGTTGCCTGCTGGAGCGGTGTGGAGGCGTGATGGTCGCCGCACGGCTCTGCGCCATGGTTAGAGTAGGTTCCCACTTAAACTAGAGACACCCTTGTCGCGGTAAGTGGGCCTATGCGCTTTGATCAAACTGTATACTAATTGTCTCTTTATAGTGCACAGCAAATGATTGATAGCATCGCTAGATAGCCATGTTTTATCATAAGAAATGCTGATAATTCATAAACAGTTGTATATCAGAAGCATAGGCAAGAGGATGTGCGATTTAGAGATTCACTCTACACATTTATACTATTCATGCTATACACTTCTTTTTCCCCCCTCCCCTGAGTCAGCACTCCTCCCCATGTGGATCTGGTGCTTTTTAATTAGCAGAAGTCTGCAAAGGGTCTATAAATTCCTACCACATCTCAGTTGGAGTTCCTGAGAGGCTGTGAACAGGTGAGCCATTTGCACCAGTTCACATGCGGCGCTGGACGGCGGCCGTCTCTGCTTCTGTGCCGTGCTGGTGGAGTGATGGGACCCGGGGCCCAGGTGGCCACACTGTACAGTGGGGCTGCTATGCGGCTGCCGGATCCCGTTGCCTGCTGGAGCGGTGTGGAGGCGTGATGGTCGCCGCACGGCTCTGCGCCATGGTTAGAGTAGGTTCCCACTTAAACTAGAGACACCCTTGTCGCGGTAAGTGGGCCTATGCGCTTTGATCAAACTGTATACTAATTGTCTCTTTATAGTGCACAGCAAATGATTGATAGCATCGCTAGATAGCCATGTTTTATCATAAGAAATGCTGATAATTCATAAACAGTTGTATATCAGAAGCATAGGCAAGAGGATGTGCGATTTAGAGATTCACTCTACACATTTATACTATATCTATATATTAAGTTTATAAAGAAAAAAAAACATTCATTGTATTATTGTCATTCAGAGAGAATTAAGTCTCAACAAAAAGACACTCTGTAGCTAACATCACACTTCTCCCAGATAACTTTTCTCAGTCCTCTCACCCCATACGTGGCCCACAATCACAAGGCAAACCTGCTCTGCCTTGGTGGGAATCAGGCTGACTCCTTCCGGGTGGGACGCATGGCTATGCTCATGTACCGACACTGGCAAGCCTGGATGGTGCCACTCTCTTCCCCTTCCAAATATGGTGGCCTGGCTTTGCTGCCCTAATCCAAGGTCCACCCCTTAGGGAACATGGCCAATTGAGCCTCTTTTCTCTCGCGCCCCATGGACACTTTCAACATGTCGCCTGTGGCCAGGCAGCCTTCCCAGCGCCATGTTGACCACTGACCCAGCGCCTGACCACCAACTACTGCTCTACCCCTTTAAAAATAAATAAAATAAAGTTTAATAATAATGTCAGCAATACCCTTTTTACAGCTGGTCATCCAGGGAAGCAGGTAAACTGGACGCAGACGCCTCCCATTCCTTACACACCTATTCAGCTCAATAATATGTGCTGGCGACCTGTGTCCACCGCTTCCCAGGTATCTCAGGGAGGCATCTGTCCATTCACCTTGTGTTTATTGAGGCCAGCATATAGTGAACCTTCTCTGTAGTACTGCAAAGGTTGACCTTCCCTCTTGCTTTCTGTTCAGTTGCTGACTACGGTACTGATCAATCCTCCTATTTATTCTGGGCTGTTTGGTCCATCCCTTTGCCTTAGCTTTAGGTTTCTAGCTTGCTAGTGTTTCAGTGAAAGTGTGCTTATCTATGCATCTGCCTGTGTATCATACCTCTGCCTGTTTATCAACTCTGATCATCCGCTGCCTGAACTGCCTGTAGCCTGACTACCATATTGAACAATTGCTGCCTGCCCTGACCTCTTACCAGTTCAATGGATATGCACAAACTCTGCCTGCCCTGACCTTGACCTGTTTACTGACTACAAGCATTGCCTGTTCCCTCGCTTCCTCACCCCCAGTGCCTATGCCTCCTGTGGGTTAGCTGACAACTACACCTAGACTATTCCAAGAGGTAGAGACCTGGTGGTTCCCCTGCAGTTATGGCCAGATGCCTGAACAGGGGTTAATGGGTGAAAAACAGGGGATCACCAGGATAAAGCCCAAAGTCAAACTGGTTAGTTGGTACAGTGGATCCACACCCACTGCTCGTATGCCATATATTGGCCGGCATACACCGGCCCATATATGGCATACACCGGCCCATAAGACGCACCTAGGTTTTAGAGGGGGACAATAAGAAAAAAATATTTTTCATCAGATTTTAGATCAAGCCAGCAATCAGACCCCCAATGTTACTCAGACCTCAGCTTACAGCCCCAATCAGACCCCAATGTTAATAAGACCCTCAATCAGACCTCAGATTAGACCCCCAATGCCTCAGATCAGCCCCCAGCCATCAGTCATCTATCAGCCTCTAGTCATGTATCAGCCCCCAGCCATCTATCAGCCCCAACATTCAACCATATATCAGCCCCCAGCCATCAGCTTTATGTCAGCCCCCAGCCATATGTCAGCCCCCAGCCATCAGCGCAAATAAAAAAAAAAAAAAAAAACGTACCTCTCCTGCTCCTGGACTCCGCTGCTCCTCAACGCATGCGCTCTCTCTCTCTTCTTCCTGCCACGGCTGTGCTGTGACCTGACGCGCACAGTGTGAGGTCACAGAGCACCCTCACGCAGCCCGTAATCCGACAGCCGAGGAACAGGAAACGGTGAGTACAGAGCCTTCACCGCTTCCTGGTCCTCCACTACTAATGAGGCTTTTCTAATTGTAGATTTTTTATTCTATTTTATGTACATGATTATAGAAGCAACCATCTTGCCTGAGTTACTAAGAACAGTTGACTTATTGATTGTATAGAATAGTGTTTCGGCAACACTTTGTGACCTACACAGAGGCTATTGTGGAGTGGGGGGATGAGATGAGCTGTCATCATCATCTAATTTATTGTAATTCTGCCTGTACTGCTAATGAAATGACTACTGAAAAGTGATCTGTACAGAACAGTGACTGCTTATGACCTTAGTTTAAAAACTAAGAATATGATTTTTTTATCCACACAATAACAGAAAATAACACAATTTTTTTATGATATGCCTCTTATTGAAGTCACTCTAAACTTCATATCCAGTGGGTCATAGTGAATTAGATTATCATATTTTTTAACAGTTGGTCAAATTCTCAAATTCTTTACTGTATATCTCTGCCTTTGAACAAACCATGATAAATGGGAAGAGGACCTTTCACTGGTTCAGACATTACAATATTAGTACCTGGCAGTGTAGGGCATGATCAGTAGATGTCCGTGCACATATTTTTTTCAGATACGCTGTTCCATCCCCCCGCTGTGCCCCCAATTGTGTATGCTAATTAATAGCATTGGTACAGGGAGGACGAGATAGCCGTGTTTCTCAGGGAGCGTCTCTTTCGCCTTCAGGGGGATGTGAGCTGCCCAATTGAAGCAGAGCGCGTCACAGCCAGGGAGAAAAAAAAATCTCACTTTCTCCGTGACGTGGTCCACTGCGATTGGGCAACTCACAGCTAGGGGGAAGGAGATGCCCCTTGAGAAACATTGCCATCTTCTCCCTGTACGAATGCTAGTAATTAGCATACAGGGTGGCAAAAGAGAACGAGGGGCACGGCGCCACAACAGAGCAGCCGATCTGAAAAAAATTAGTGCATGGGCATCTACTAATCATGCCTTACACTGTCAGGTACTAATATTGTTATGTCAGAAACAGTGAAAGGTCCTCTTGAAGTACAAAGGCCCACATGTACTAGACCTTGTCATAAAATGCAGCAAAATGCGACGCATTTTTGGTGCATCTAGTTTTACCATCCTAAAAGTGGCATAAATTTTGTGCAAATGCCCACTCCACCAATCAAACAGGCAAAATCGCTCCAGTTTTCTGACGCAGCACATTTGATACAAAACCCCTAAATTTACGCCTTCATCAGGATTAGTAAATCTGACCCAAAGTTTTAGTGTAAGATGTCAAATTTCCATTCATACATGTATTATAAATGTTATTTACATAAAATTGTAAAATCCCTTTAGGGTGATTTCACATTATGGGGGGGCGGGGGGTATTTCATGAGGACCCTTTTGGCTGAAGGGAAGGAATTTCTTGACTTGGTCATCCTTTGAAATAAAATCTATAAGCCCTACTTCTCACAGTCGTTCCCCTGCCAGCAATGAGGAGCCATGACATAATAAAGAAACCACCAAATCGCCTAGCTTGTGCTTAAAATGGCCACAGTAGCAAACATTTATTTCAAAACCTTTTCAAACATTTAGATAATTATTTTACAAAAAGATTACAAACATGACAAAAAAGAATTGAATGTTATTCATAATTTTATAACACAATTTTATCTTCCAACAACATTATAACTGTTCAAATCAAAGCGGGGTGTCTCTGGAGGCACACAACATCATATTCCATTTTGATTTTCCCTACCACAAACATCATTTACCCTTTTCCATGTGCACCTGACCCTAGGGCACCAATGATCCACATGATCCACCACAATATGAAGTGCACCTACCACCTTTATGTGAGATACGTAGAATGAGAATGATCCACCCCCATAAAATTTTTATGTTATCAAGTGCCAGAATAGCAAAATACAGGTTCTGTAATAGGACACTAGAGTGAGACCATCAGGGGAGTATTTCTGGTGGGACACTTATTGTAGTGCACCTCAGATAGCAAGAAGATTTGAGGATTTGATGGAAATGTACAATTATTATGTAGTATGAAGATACATTTATTGTAGTGCACCTCAGATAACAAGAAGCGAGGTTCTAATCTCCATGTCTGATGTATGTCCCTTACTATTGCAGATGAATGTTAAATAAAGAATATAAACCCCAACCACACCAGTGTCAACTCATTAGGTGTGCAACATTTACTCTTGGCTGCTTGCACCAGACCCAAGGACACCAAATGAACCCAATGCACTGCCTTAATCCAATAACTCGCATTTAGATATTTTACAAAAAGATTACAAGCATGACAAAAAAGAATTGAATGTTATTTATAACCTTATAACACAATTTTATCTTCCAACAACATTATAACCATTCAAACATCTTTTACCCTTTTCCATGTGCACCTGACCCTAGGGCACCAATGATCCACATGATCCACCACAATATGAAGTGCACCTACCACGTTTACTCTTGGCTGCTTGCACCTGACCCAATGCACTGCCTTAATCCAATAACTAGCATTTAATAGTCCTTATTCCGATGAATGTCATATGTTATCTCCACGTCTGTTGCCTCCAACAGATAAACGTGAGTGAACTCGTGTTCATCCTTCCATACCTTAATGGCAGTTTTAATGCTGTCCTGCAAAGAAAAACACTACATATCTATTCCCACAGCATTCCAATGTAAGCCATCATACCTAAAAAATTCTCCTGACCCATCCTCTAACTCTCTATGTTGCACCACAACACCTCTATTCCTCTGAACAAATGACCCACCATCTTGTTAATCTTTATCCATGCTTTATTAACTTTCCCACCAAACCTGCATTTTTACACCTTCAGCGAGCCACAATATCTGAGTACACCACTAATATGCCAGGGAATGGATCCTACAAGCGCAACAAATCCAAGCATTATATCTCTGATAAGGTCTCTAGTTGCCTGCACTCCCAAATCATCTGGCATGAATAACCAAGATACCAGGGGGCCAATCTATAGAAGCCTGAAATTGAACTTATGGCAACAAATGGCTCCATAACATTCTGCAAGCCCCAATCCATCTTACCAATGCCAACTCCCTAGCAAAATAGAACTGGCAACACTCCCATCTCACATTAGCTCTAATTGTCCACCAGTAAACATAGAAATGGCCAACGATTGAACCCAAACATGGGCCCTGACCTGCAACAGCACAAAACACAAATATTTTTAAAATTAACATTGAGACAAACAACAGAAAATGCCATAACCTCATGATTCCTCTTTGTTACAATATTCCTATTATCATACCAATTGTGGTCTAACATACAAGTGGAACCGATACAATTTGTTTAATCAGATTTGTCCAAAGACCCTAAAATACTGCCTCAGTAGCTGCCTGAAAAGAATGTGTGAATTAATACGCAGCCGACAGGCCCTTTGCCACTAAACATTTTAAAAAACCCGCCACAAACTGAAATTGCAAAAGGGATAATCCATCTGCATAAAGGTGAAAGGCTAACCAGCCATAGTGACTAAAGGACCCTCAAACAACTAACTGGATATATCAAATACCCAAGCAGTTTTTGTAGGTCAATCCAAGTCTTCTTGGCCTCTTGATCTTTTTTAGACCTTCTTAAATGACATCTAACAAAATGTGGGCCCAACTGAACATCACCTAATTTGAAACCGTCCTCCAAAAGTCAAGACTTGACTACCAACTCTGAGATTCTAAAAGCCTCAAAGAAGGTGAATGCCAACCAAAAAAGCATGACCTCATAACCTGACACACATTCCACTTAAACGCTGTAACCCAAATATGCTAGCAGCTCAAACGAAACTGGCCACGAGAAGCACTACTTATCCATACTCTCTGATATCCCCTCATAGCTTGCCTTACCAGAAAATCCTTAGTGACATCAGTCAAACTAAGCAATCGGAGCCAAAAGGCCAAGGCAGCCGTGTTCCTATTCACCACAGACAAACCTTGTTCACTTATCTGCCCTATGAAAAACAGCACTACCGACAACCATCACAATCTTCCATGGATACATAAGGGCTCACATGCTGCACCAAACCTTAGAGTATGCCGACCAGGTACCGTAACTCAATGACTGCCATATTAATGCTGCTACTCTCCCCAGGCCACCTTCCAAAGATTCTCTGGACAAGGAATCCTACATTGAATCAATGACAGTATTGACCACTTCTGGAACATGTTCAGCAACAAACAAGGAAATAAGAGACAATTGTTATTATCAAAACAAGAGTGAACATTCACTCAAACACTTTTGTCTAGAAATGCTATTCCAGTTTTCTTCACCACCCCCTACTGGAGTGGCTCTGGGACTTTTTTGCAACTTAAAAAAAAAATCCCAGTCATAAATCTGGAGTGAAACTAATTAATATAGCTAACCACGCACACTTTTCTACCATCGTTTTTAAAACTGAAGTGAGTGGTGTAAAAATGCAAAATATCACAAAAATTTTGTGTAAGTAACCTAAAAAAAGCACTATTGTGACCACTATTGACCACCACCACCAACACCATAGCATGACAGCAGCCTAAATCAGTGACCCCTGTGTGCCAGGACCCTGAAGTTCATTTTGTAAACTTTTTACTTCCAAAGGTCAGCGAGTGTTACCTTGAAAGTATGTTACTCACCATTAATATATGTAATTGTATTGCACATGAATTGTGTAAGAGGTTAGTGATTTAAACTAATGCAAATGCATTTTAATTGAAGTCATACTCATCACATCTGATTTGTTCCATCCCATTTTATGTCGTAAAACGTATTAGTTTCCCTCTGGCTATTTGTCAAAGTTGGCACCTGCAGAGATGTTGCGTAGCCTACCCTCTCTAGTGTAATGTATAAACCAGTCTTTTCAGTGTACTTTAGACACAGAGATTTAAGGCATAGAAGTAAGCAGTCTCTGTGAAGACACCATGCCTTCCTCGGACATTGGTCGTTTCTCACCTTGGGATTATGTTGTGTTTGCTGCAGTTTTGCTGATTTCAGGAGCTATTGGGATCTATTACGCCTTTGCAGGAAGAGGGAAGACTACATCAACAGAATTCCTGACAGGAGGAAGAAGTATGACAGCATTACCTGTGGCTCTTTCCCTCACAGCCAGCTTCATGTCTGCAGTGACCGTCCTTGGAACTCCATCTGATGTCTATCGCTATGGAGCAATGTTCAGCATCTTTGCTATATCGCATGCACTAGTAGTGATTATTTCTGCAGAAATCTTCCTTCCTGTGTTTTATAGACTTAATATAGCCAGCACATATGAGGTATGTCTAGCCTGGATCATTTTTATAGTACGGTAAGCGTCAAACAAACATTAGTGAAAAATGAGTGAGCAAGAACAACTAAAGGTGGTCTAATAAGATACATTACACCAGTGACCCCCAACCTGCATGCTGGGAGGTGTAGTTTTATGACAGCTGGAGAGCTGCAGGTTGCTAATCACAGCATTAGGGCTTATTCACACGACCGTGTGAAGCCCGTGCCCGCATTTGCGGTTCCGCAATACACGGGTCCCGTTCTGTGGCCATTCCGGATATTAATCTAAATGGGTCCGCAAATCCGGAGATGCGGAAAAGAACCATGGAACGGAACACTACGGAAGCACTACAGAGTGCTTTCTGAGGTTACGTTCCGTGCTTCCACACCGCAAAAAGATAGAGCTTGTTCTATCTTTTTGTGGAACGGAGGGATCGCGGACCCATTCAAGTAAATGGGGTCGCGATCCCTATGCGGCTGCCACACGGCAGGTGCCCGTGCTTAACGGACTGCAATTTGCTGTCCACAGCATGGGCACGGGCTTCACACGGTCGTGTGAATAAGCCCTTAGACCGATAAAAGGGAAAGAGGCAGAATTTGACTGGTTGTGGTCAACTTCTCCACTTTTCATCTGCATCAATTTTCATACATGCCCCCCTCTCTAATAATTCTCTAATAATTTAGCCCTGTTTATATGATATTTAAGTAGACGTCGTATGTTCTACTCATATTAGTTTTTTCTGCATGCACTTTGCTGTCCTTCTAAACACTAATAGCCCAATGGGCCTTTCGGGAACTGATATAAATTTTCATAATCTGCATGTAGCAAATTGTGGAAAATGTTGGCTCTATAAGGCTGGGTTACCACTTTCTGTTTTTTTTTACGCAGCTTATGAAGCTAACACCAGGAATAGAAAATAAACTGAGGGCATGAGTCTTCTCCTCTTTTTGAATCCACTCCTGGCTTTGGCTTCAAGTAAATAGAACCTGTGTAGGGCACGGCCACACGTGCACATTTTTTATGCAGTTTTTGAAGCCATAACCAAGAATGGATTGAAAAACAGAAGTGGTATACTTTCTCTCCTTGTATGATCCACTACTGATTTTGGCTTCAAAAACTGCATAACTAAACCTGAACATGTGGCCGTATCCAATTTTCATAGTATCCGTTTTGCCAAATTCATAAAGAGTTCTGTAATTAACCTGAATACTTGCAGGATGTGCCTCTAAATCATCACATAAAAAATCTCTTACCAGTTTTTGTGTTTATAGTTAAAGGGGTTCTCTGGTAATGATTTAAAATGGCGGTCAGCCACTTGTCCAGGAATGTGAGGAGGACTGGTTGCCACCACTTGCAGAGCTGGAATGTGGTCCTGCTATCCCCAGCCCCTGTGTAGTGCTGTCAGCAGTTTAGCATGGTCAAAACTGCTTACAATCTCCCTTTAAAGCTAGAGTTATAACTTAAATCTTATAATTGTATTATTTTGTGACAAAATTCCCTAAGGCCTCATGCACACGAGTGCTGTCCGCATCTTTTGCGGCCCCATTGAAGTGAATGGGTCCGCATCCGAGCCGCCAAAACGGCGGCTCGGATGCGGACCCAAACAACGGCCGTGTGCATGAGGCCTAATAGTCACTTTACTCACATGTGGATGCTATGGACTGTTGAATTGTACAATATATACATAAGGCCTCATGCACACGACCGTTGTGTGCATCCGTGTCCGTTGTTCCGTTTTCTGTGATTTTCTGCGGACCCATTGACTTTAAATGGGTCAGTTGAAAACTCGGAAAATGCACGTTGTTCATCCGCGTCCGTGATCCGTGATCCGTGTTTCCTGTCCGTCAAAAAAATAGGACCTGTCCTATTTTTTTGACGGACAACGGTTCACGGACCCATTCAAGTCAATGGGTCCGTGAAAAAACACGGATGCAGACAAGATTGTCATCCGCGTCCGTGATCCGTGTCCGTAGGCTACTTTCACACAGACGGATCCGCAGATCCGTCTGCATAAAAGCTTTTTCAGATCTGAGTTTTCACTTTGTGAAAACTCAGATCCGACAGTATATTCTAACACAGAGGCGTTCCCATAGTGATGGGGACGCTTCAAGTTAGAATATACTAAGAACTGTGTACATGACTTCCCCCTGCTGCCTGGCAGCACCCGATCTCTTACAGGGGGCTGTGATCCGCACAATTAACCCCTCAGGTGCCGCACCTGAGGGGTTAATTGTGCGTATCATAGCCCCCTGTAAAAGATCAGGTGCTGCCAGGCAGGAGGGGGCAGACCCCCCTCCCTCCCCAGTTTTAAATTCATTGGTGGCCAGTGTGGCCCCCCCTCCCTCCCCTGTATTAAATTCATTGGTGGCCAGTGCGGCCCCCCCCTCCCTCCCCTGTATTACATTCATTGGTGGCCAGTGCGGCCCCCCTCCCCTGTATTACATTCATTGGTGGCCAGTGCGGCCTCCCCTCTCCCCCCCTCCTAATTAAAATCGCTGGGACTCCGATCGGTAACCATGGCAACCAGGACGCTACTGCAGTCCTGGCTGCCATGGTTACTTAGCAATTTTAGAAGCATTATACTTACCTGCGCTGTCTGTGACCGGCCGGGCGCTCCTCCTACTGGTAAGTGACAGGTCTGTGCTATAAGCAATGTGCCGCACAGATCTTTCACTTACCAGTAGGAGGATCGCCCGGCCGGTCACAAACAGCGCAGGTAAGTATAATGCTTCTAAAATTGCTAAGTAACCATGGCAGCCAGGACTGCAGTAGCGTCCTGGTTGCCATGGTTACCGATCGGAGTCCCAGCGATTAAACTGGGACACCGATCGGAACTCTCCGCTGCCACCAATGATGGGGGGGGGGATTTTAATTAGGAGGGGGGGGAGAGGGGAGGCCGCACTGGCCACCAATGAATGTAATACAGGGGAGGGAGGGGGGGCCGCACTGGCCACCAATAAATTTAATACAGGGGAGGGAGGGGGCCGCACTGGCCACCAATGAATTTAAAACTGGGGAGGGAGGGGGGTCTGCCCCCTCCTGCCTGGCAGCACCTGATCTCTTACAGGGGGCTATGATACTCACAATTAACCCCTCAGGTGCGGCACCTGAGGGGTTAATTGTGCTGATCACAGCCCCCTGTAAGCAGGGGGCAGTCATGTACACAGTTCTTAGTATATTCTAACTTGAAGCGTCCCCATCACTATGGGAACGCCTCTGTGTTAGAATATACTGTCGGATCTGTAGGCGTTCCCATGGTGATGGGGACGCTTCAAGTTAACATATACCATCGGATTGGAGAAAAGGCCTAAGTCACATATAATCCCGACAGCAACACTGCTGTAGCCTCAGTGGGAGATAGAGGACATCCTGTCTATTTATTCAGTCTATTCCAGACGTCCTACAACAATATTGATGACCTATTTTCAGGACAGGTTATCAATATCAGATCAATGATCAGCTGTTGAATAGACTGCAGCTCTTGTACGAGCGCTGCCTTCTCTTCAGTGCAACCACAGCGGTGAGCAGCTGTAATTATAAGGAGGTTTGCTTATAAGTTGGACAAGTGTTTTCATTTAAATCTAGCACTATAGAATTTGTCTTTTCATAACCATCTTGAAATGTTCTCTTTAACATATGCATTCTAAGTGACTGATACATACTTTTTCTTATAGTACTTAGAACTTCGATTTAACAGATCTGTTCGGATACTTGGAACAGTCATTTTCATCATAGAAATGGTTAGTGCTAAATTGGATTTTTATATGTACAGTACACATTTACTGCAACAGAATCTGTCATCATGTTCCTCTTAAAGAGGAGCTGTTACTGTATCTCTCCTGACATGTCTGTATACGGCCTCATGCACACAGCCATATGTATTTTGCAGTCCGTAAATCCGCAAAATTTGGATCCCGTCCATGTTGAGTTCAGTGGGTCCTTGGTCCACATTTTAGGGCCAAGTATAGGACAGGACATGTTCTATATTTTTGTGGAACACACATGTCATAAAAGCCACTAAAAACACAATAATGCAGAAAAATGCCATTAAAACTGCAAAAGTGTACAAAAAAGCAATTCAAATCCTATATGTGAACCAACCCTAAGGCCCCTTTCACACGAGCGATTTTTCCATGCAGATGCAATGCGTGACGTGAACGCACAGCACCTGCACTGAATCCTGACCCATTTATGTCAATTTGTCTGTGTACATGAGCGTTGATTTTCACGCATCAGTTGTGCGTTGTGTGAAAATCGCAGCATGCTCTATATTCTGCGTTTTTCACACAGCCCTGGCCCCATAGAAGTGAATGGGGCGGCTGCGTGAAAAACGCATTGCATCCGCAAGCAAGTGTGGGTACGATGCATCCAGACCTAATCCGTCACGCTCGTGTGAAAGGGGCCTAACTGAGAAACAGCACTACGCAGAGTTCTGAGAAAAGTTGATGCAGAAGTTTTCGTTATATGATGGGGGATACAATTTTTTTTACTAAAACAGACATGTCAGGAGATCTGACAGCTCCTTTTTAACTCTATTAGGCAAGTCCGGATGCAATGCTTTTCACTGATGGTTGCTAACCTTCCGTTTTTTATCACGCGCGTGAAAAACACATCAAAACGCATTGCACCCACGCAGGAAAAAACTGAACTGAACGCAATCACAGACAAAACTGACTGAACTTGCTTGCAAAATGGCGCGAGTTTCACTGAACGCATCCTGAACTAATCTGTCACGCTCGTTTGAAAGAGGCCTTAAAGAGGACCTTTCACTACTGTAGAAGCTAAAAACTAACTATATCAGTGGGCAGAGCGGCGCCCAGGGGTCTCCCTGCACTTACTAGTATGTCTGGGCGCCGCTCCGTTCGCCCGGTATAGGCTCCGGTGTCTGCGCTCCCTCTGACTGATTTCTTGTATGAGGCGTGTCCCTTGCTGCAGCGCTGGCCAATCGCAGCGCACAGCTCATAGCCAGGCTATGAGCTGTGCGCTGCGATTGGCCAGTGCTACAGCAAGGGACACGCCTCATACAAAAAAATCAGTCCAGTACAACAGAGGGAGCGCAGACACCGGAGCCTATACCGGGCGAACGGAGCGGCGTCCAGACATACTAGTAAGTGCAGGGGGACCCCTGGGCGCCGCTCTGCCCACTGATCTAGTTAGTTTTTAGTTTCTACAGTAGTGAAAGGTCCTCTTTAAATAGCCTTATGCCTACAACATGTGCTATGTGCTACATAAATGACTCCCATTGAGTCCTGAATGTATTAGGCTGATTTCACACGGGCGTTGCGGATTGGGGCCGGATGTGTTCAGAGTGCGTTCAGTGAAACTCGCACTATTTTGCAAGCAAGTTCAGTCAGTTTTGTCTACAGTTGCGTTTAGTTGTTCAGTTTTTTCCGCGCGGGTGCAATGCGTTTTGATGCGTTTTTCACGTGCGTGATAAAAAACGTAATGTTTACAAATAACATCTCTTAGCAACCATCAGTGAAAAACGCATCGGTCCCGCACTTGCTTGCGGATGCAATGCGTTTTTCACGCAGCCCCATTCACTTCTATGGGGCCAGGGCTGCGTGAAAAACGCAGAATATAGAACATGCTGCGATTTTCGCGCAACGCAGAACTGATGCGTGAAAAACAACGCTCATGTACAAAGCACCATAGAAATGAATTGGTCAGGATTCAGTGCGGGTGCTATGCGTTCACGTCATGCATTGCACCCGTGCGGAAAACTCGCTCGTGTGAAAGGGACCTTACTTGATCTAATAATATGGTCAGAGAGATGTACATTATGGCTGTTTGTTCCCTATATGGCCATGTCACAAGTCTATACTATAGCTGAATTAGTAAGGGTTGCTAGTACTATAGAATAAAGGTTGTTAGTATTATAGGTTTGTATTTTATTTTCTGCCTGCCCTTTTTCTCTAGTGCACTTCTAGTCAGTTTTGGGACCCAAAATCAGGAGTGAATGATAACCTGAACGTGTGGTCGTACTCTTAAAGCAAACCTGTCAACATGAAAAATGCAGTCCAATCTCCAAGCAATATGCTATCATGCAGAAGTAGCTAAGCAAATTGCTATATAGCTGTAAGGGCAAATATTCAGCAAACCTACATTTAGTTTGCACATAAAAGACGCAATCAATTTTCTCTTCTCTTTGCTGATTAGCAGGATGTTTACACGATGCAATATTTTGGATTCAATGTTCATAGTAATGTTCGTTTTCCCATCATCTGCCCATGTAAAGGGTCTTTTATACAGTATCTTTATAGTGGTCCAATTCTTTTTTTTTTCCTGATACAGAGCTACAAATCCCCCTAACACAGTGGTCCCCAACCTTTTTTGCACCAAGGACCAGTTTCATGCAAGATCATTTTCCCAGGGGGAAGGGGGTGGGGGGTTCCGGGCAGGGCGTAGGGGGTGGGCGGGGCTTAGGGGGTGCTAGTTGGCGCTGACTGATTCACGCGCATAACAAAACACAAGGTGCATATTAAAATATATAAAACTATATACTGACTATATAAACTGACTAGGGTCTCTGCTGCACTGGTCTCTGCTGCACTGGTCTCTGCTGCACTGTACTGTATTTTTCTCCCTATAAGATGCACCTAGGTTTTAGAGTAGAAAAATAATAAAATAAAAAATTTTCATTACACCTCAGGTCAGACCAGCAATCAGACCCCCAATGTTAATCAGACCTCAGATCAGACCCCCATTGCCTCAGATCAACCCCCCAACCTTTAGCCATCTATCAGCCCCCATGTCAGCCATCAGCCCCCATGTCAGCCATCAGCCCCCCATGTAAGCCATCAGCCCCCCATGTAAGCCATCAGCCCCCCATGTAAGCCATCAGCCTCCCATGTCAGCCATCAGCCCCCATGTCAGCCATAAGCCCCCATGTCAGCCATAAGCCCCTATGTCAGCCATCAGTCCCCCATGTCAGCCATCAGTCCCCCATGTCAGCCATCAGTCCCCCATGTCAGCCATCAGCCGCCCATGTCAGCTATCAGCCAGCCCCCAGCCCTTATGTCAGCCATAAGCCCCCATGTCAGCCATAAGCCCCCCATGTCAGCCATAAGCCCCCCATGTCAGCCATAAGCCCCCCATGTCAGCCATAAGCCCCCCATGTCAGCCATAAGCCCCCCATGTCGGCCATAAGCCCCCCATGTCAGCCATAAGCCCCCATGTCAACTCCCAGCCCTTATGTCAGCCATAAACCCCCATGTCAGCCCCAGTCCTTGTGTCAGCCATCAGCCCCTTATGTCAGCCATCAGCCCCTTATGTCAGCCATCAGCCCCCCATGTCAGCCATCAGCCCCCCATGTCAGCCATCAGCCCCCCATGTCAGCCATCAGCCCCCCATGTCAGTCATCAACCCCCCATGTCAGCCATCAGCCCCTTATGTTAGCCATCAGCCATATGTCAGCCCCCACGTCAGCCATCAGCCCTTATGTCAGCGCGAATAAAAAAAAAAAAAACACTTACCTCTCCTGCTCCTGGTCACCATCGCGATCCTCTTCATCCTGCTGTCGGCTGTGTATCGCGGCACACAGTGTGAGGTCACAGAGCGACCTCACGTTGTGCACAGCCCTGCACAACCGATAGCCGAGCCGAGGACCAGAAAGCGGTGAGTACAGATCCTTCACCGCTTCCTGGTCCTCCTGTACTAATGAAGCGCTTCCATAATGGAAGCGCTTCATTAGCACCGCGTTAAAGACGGCCCTGATCGCCGCGGCCCGGCAAACAATCTTCCAGGGCCCGGTCCTGGGCCGCTGCCCTAACACCATCAAATTTTATTTCTATGAATAAAATAATTAAAACTGAATGTTTCAACTTTAGCAACTAAGTTAACATTCCAACCATTTTTATTTTAGCTACCAGTAATAATGACAAGAAAAGGTAAATAAGCGATGTAACAGAATTGTTTTTCATTTCAGATATTATATACAGGCATTGTTATATATGCACCTGCTCTGGCATTGAATCAAGGTTAGTGTAACTTACCTTAAATCTTATTGACAATCCTGGCATTACTGCAAGAACTGGTGCTGCCTGATGGTCTTCTATCATGTGACAAAACAGATGATGTCTTGACATGATATCAGGTTTTGAGATTCCTGCAGCCCTAGAGTTTCAGTTTTACAGTCTTTGCAACCCCCCCCCCCCCCCCCCCCACACACACACACACACCAAAACTGTAGCTAAAGGCTCATGGGCCCTGATGCAAGTGTTCAGCTTCAGCACCCCCTCCCTCAGTGTTTTGTGGCAAGGGGCAGGGGTGCACATAGCCTTTCTGCTGCCTGAGGCAAAAATTGAAACAGCACCCTCTGTTAGGAATATTTACTCTCTTGCCTAACGGTGTGTCCCTGACACATGATTTCAGTGGCCAGCTTGAATTAAGTCTTACCGGTACCGGGAGAATGAAGAAGATAGACCACATGAACACATGTCTATTTCCAATCCATTCTGGTTTATTCACAGCTGGCAAACAGTTTTAATAGAGGGGGTTGAGCTTCCTTTACATCCAATCATATGTTAGCATTAGTATTTGACCAATAGTATGGTCACACATAAGCTCTGCATTAACATCATAGCTGACTCATAGTAACAGCATTTGACCAATCAGGTATATACACATAAGCTAGCAGACACTTGAGCCAGATGTCCTTTTATGGCTAGAAGGCTGTTCATACTTTCAACATGTATGGATTTCCTGAAACAGTTTAAGGAAGTGTCTCACATTCCATAGGGGGAAGGGAGGTTTTGTAGTGCACTAACCAAATGTAATACACGTGGCTAAATGAGACAAAATGGAGTCACATATATCCCATCAAATCCCCTCTTAGAACCTTATATATATATATATATATATACTATATGGTTCTTTCTCTGCTCTTCCTTGGTTTGCTTATAAGCCTTTAGGTATTCCATATACCCTTCAGCAGTATAATCCTCAGGCTTTGTTGAGGTTGTGTTTGCCTCTTCTACCTCTACCGGAGTATAGAGAAATGTTGAGTGTACCCCTCTTTCGGCCACATTTTTTACATATGACAAGAAGGGAGGGCGCACACTGCAGGCAATCGCAGAGACACACTATTGCAGCGACCACGGCGAGTGCCACTCCTAAAACATATCTTATTTGACCAAAGTCAGATATTCAGCCAAAAAGGCCAGTCCCACCAACCTTGGTCAACATCTTGTTTTATATGTTTTATCATCTCTTCTAATTGGCCTATTTTATCTTTTATTCCACGGGAGTGATCCAATTAAATTGAAACAACACATCCCTGCGAACGCTGAGCATCCTACATCATGTTGGAGCAATAAATAGTCAATAGTTGCCCTATTCTGCAAGATAGCCTTTTCATACGATTGTATATCCAGCAGCATATCTTGCAGAACTGCACTAGTGACATTTATCTGTTTTACCATAAAACAGGCCAGTTTTGATATTGTCCTGTGGTTATATATGGCCAACCCTGGTACCCCTATCAAAGATACCCCTAAACTCATATATTCTAATCTAGAGAGGAGATTCACATTATAATCACAATTTTCTGGTAGCTGTAGGGAAGTGTCTCTCGTGTGTCGTGTCTGCATTGCTGGCAATAGTGGTATCATTGCTAATGTCAGCCTGGCTATTGTACAGGGTCCCTCTGTTATATTGGCCGGTATGTATGTGTAACTAGTATTCCCACAGGCCAATACCCATCCTGTTGGTAGAGGTACATGTTTGTCTAGGGATGGTACTGTTTTTGTAATATTACATTGCATATTCTTTCCTGATATTATCTTTTTACAATTACCTAAATCTCTATCACAAATATTTGGCTTAATCTTATTCTGCATTTTTGCTTGTATGCAGGGAGGCAATAGTGTCTCATCACAGGTGAAGTTATAACATATTTCTGCTGCTGTGACAAGACCTGTAATTACTTCTATCATATTACTCTGCAGATTCTCATATGTAGGACAGTCATAACAAGCATCATAAGGATTTACATATCCATATTTAACATCATGATCCTCCATATCTGCGTCATTCCATTGGGAACGTAGGAGCTCCGTCCATACGTCTAGTGGGGTGGGGACTGCTACCAGACATGTCTCCAAAATGTTAGATGCCGATAAAGTGGTTTGGAGACAAAAGTCAGTTAAGTTCAGAGTTTTGGCCAGGTACAGCCATAAGTTCTCCTTTGTCTTGCATAGACTGTCTTCCCCTCTGCATTCTGTTTTCAGGTATATCTGTCTGTTCCACAGCCATGGGACAGTAAGTAGGAGACACAAAATTACAATTATTAAGGCACTACATCTCAGCCATCTCGAGGAATTTCCCGACTGCGTCATCTCGTTGGGGGTCAAGGCTGTCTGCCTCCGTTAGTACCCCTTCTGTATCTTCTTCGAGGTCAAGGCTGTCTGCCTCCGTTAGTACCTCTGGGCCTCGTTGGAGGTCAGGGCTGTCTGCCCCCGTTAGTACCTCTCTTTTCTTCACCACCTTAATCCTTGTGGCGTGGATCCACGTGGGCGATTGTTCAGTGAGGACCGCTGTTCTGGTGATCACGACTACCTCGGTGGGTTGTCCGTAGGTGAAACTTCCTGGTTCCTTTCCCTTCTTTAAGATCTTGATCATCACCTGGTTGCCTATCCGGAATGGACGGGTTGATTCCTGTGAAAGAGAAGGAGACTTACAAGCCACTTTTTCTTCAGTTTTACTGAGGACTTTGATCAGATTAGTACTTCTCTCTGATCAGGTCCAAGTCCCCTTCCTGCACCACCAGGGGGCGTCTTGCCCATGGTGTGGGGAAAGGCCTACCCATGAGTATCTCAATGCTGTTTATGTCCTACTCTGTGGAAATGTGCTACTTAAGATGGAAGCACTGTGTTGGGGGAATGCATAACTTCCCCTCTTCGCAGACTAATCCTATCTCAGGATTTTTCTGCAATACTGGATAACACCAGTCCTGCTGTTCCTGTTCAGTGACATACCACTGAAGATCAGTAAGTATTTTCAGCATCTCAGGGGTTGGAGATGCCAAACATGGCATCTCCCAATGGTTATACAAACCTGTGAGGTTGCTTTTGGCAACTCATTTCGCCATCTTAACTGCCAGCGCATTGCCCTGTGAGACATGATCCTTACCATCTGCTGCCGTGAATCCTCTCCTCTGCCAGATCATACCATGGTCCCACACTACCCCATGTGTGTACCTACTCTCAGTATGAATGGTGACAGGTCTATCAGCATGTAGAATACATGTCCTAGTGAGTGCAATAAGCTCAGCTGCCTGCTGTGTTGAGTGCGGATGTCCTTGAGTAGGCCTACAACATCATGAGTGGTGTGCAAAATGGTGTAATGTCACATTGTGAAAGAATTTGCCGACTCTATCATCATAGCACAGGCTGCAAGAGAACTCAGACATGCCGACATCCCTTGAACAGAGGTGGGCATTACCTTTGAGAAAAACACACAAGGACGCAACTTGCCTCCGTTTTCTTGTGTCAGTACACCCGCCATGGTTTTACAATTTTGGCATGCAAACATGTGGAAAGGCATATTATAGTCAGGGAGGCCCAGCCCTGGGCTCGACATGAGTAAACATTTCAAATAATCAAATGCATTGTACATTTCAGAAAACCATTTAATCAAATCTGGATTTCCATCCAGAGTGGCTTGCCTCAAAACATTGTCAATAGTGGGAGCAATCAGTAATCCATTGTCTACCGTTTATCATACCAAGGAAAGATAACATTTCTTTCCTGGTGTGCGGGGCGACCAAACCCGCAATAGACTGGACTCTTTCTGTGCTGATTCTCCTTTCACCTTTTGTGAGGACAAAGCCCAAGTATTCAACCTGCATTTTACACCATTGCATTTGCTTAAGTGTCACTTTGTGACCACATCCTGACAACCATTATAACAGTGATAAACCATCCTGAATGCTGGCCTCCGCTGACATGCTACACAGTAACAAATCACCGACATATTGCAGCAGCACAGAACCTTGGGGGGATGTACCATGACTCTAACATCGCTCGGAGGACTATGCTGTACACTACAGGTGAATCAGCATATCCCTGGGGCATTTCTGCACCAGGTCAGTTGGCGTCTGTCAAAGGAAAAAGCAAAAAGTAGTCTGGTTATCTTATCAACTGGGATAGAAAAGAAAGCATTTTTCAGATCTATCACACTGAACCAAACAGCGTCTGCTGGAATGGCAGATAATAATTAAGTGACATCAGGTACAACAGGGGCTATAGGCACAATGATGTTGTTGATGGCCCTTAAATCCTGTACAAAGCGGGTAGCACCATCTGCCTTTGTCACTGGATTCACGGGCGTGCTGTAGGGTGAAATCACCTCTTCCAGGATTCCCTTTTGTAGGAATTCCTTTATCATTGGCCTAAGCCCATCAAGTTTCTCTTTTTACAGCAGGTATTGTTTCTGGAACACTGAGATGACACCTGGTTTCACAGTAGCTGTGTAATGTGTGCAATCTATTAATCCTGTGTCATATTCATTTGAGGACCATAATGCAGGGTTAATGTTATTCTGGGTGGTCCTGTATGTTTGCAAGAATCAGTGGCACTGGTGTAGAGACTGGAATGAGACCTGAGTGTACTCTTATGTCCTGATTCTTTGCTGATACCTGCAAGTTAAGCCTAATGAACAAATCTCTCCCTAATAGGCTGACTGGGCAATCTAGTATAATGCTAAATACATGACATGATGTATTCCCTGTCCATGGTTTCTACTGGTAAGGAATCTGTTCTGTATGTCCTTGTCAGTACCCCATTTATTCCCATAGAGGGCTCACATTTCCTTCCTGACACTCTGAGTCACCTAAGTCCGCCCCTTTTGGTGGACGCTTTGGTCTGTCTTCTGTTCTGCCATTAGTATCTTAGCTGTCCATACGAGCAGAGCTCTGATGTTAAGCACAACACTGAACATGTAACATGTAACTGCAAACATTGAAACAAACAGATCTGACAATACAGACATGAACACACAAAGGGCCCATAAAAACTTTTCATTGAAATAAAAATGTACAGCTTGATCAATGCTGTTGGTACCAATAAAAAACCAAAAAACTTCCAAGAAAATAAAATAAAATTCTTAATGCGCATATTTAAAAACAAATACCGTATTCCATACGCATTCATATACATTTTCATGTACTCATCTTCACAAACCAGCTCATAACCACGCCCTTATACATAAAATATGAATTGCACACACACAGCTCTGCTACGTACATACAACTCAGAGCCACACCCATTCACATTCCACTGAATCATCTATCTTTCACCCAATCACACAATCTCTTTGTTACATCCCAAAACTTGCAGCACAGACAAACACAGCAATTGCTGATGGTCTGTCGCTGTAAAACAATATACATGTTAATCATACAGTCATTTTGTTAAAATTAACAAATCATCTTATATGCCATGTCGTTTTTTTGGTTTAGTGTTACACACATCGTTACTTATTCTATATAACTAACCCTTCCCCCATTTCCTCTGCCTTGCGTCTCCTATTTCAGGAGTATTCAAACAGGGGAAGTAAAGCAATACATCAAGACGTTCAGCTGTACCACATGTTCCTCAAACTTTTACTCACATCTGAATAAGGACTTATTGGGTGCAACCTTAGATTGATACGAGTGGACACTTCCAATTAGCATCATCACTGCAGGCACATTTTAAACCATCGGAACATACAATTGGGAAAGATCTAATCCAATACTGGAGCCCTGTCTGGAATATCTTATAGATAACACAGGTTAGTATCTTCACATTCTGCTGATGCATTACCAATTAGCAGCCCCCCTCCCCCCTCAACCCCCATATGAAATTCCTGAGCAGAGGAGGGGGGTGAGATGGGAGGGAGTTCTCTCTGAAAACACATCTCAAACAGGACAGGAAGAAGTTCTTGTAGGACTACAAGTGACATTTTGGAATGTGGTGGGGGGGAGGGATGCCTCATGGCAACCTTTGTTCTCTATAGGATTCAAAATCCTCCATCTTGAAATAAGAAATGCTGCTCATTTCATTTCTCTAACTTCAATTATCAATACACTTATGCATTAACTGTCCATCTTTTAGTGCTGTAATCTCTAATTCTAGGACTATAAATCGTCACTATTTAAACACACACAGATCATTAGGGCAACAAAACTTAACCAGTTCATTTCTGAACGTTTAACACAAGCCCTTTCTAATTGCAAACACTGAAACACTTTTTCCCTTGCCATGAATTAACTTCCTGACTCTGCTGTGTCTTGTCACTCACTATAGCCCAATTGTCTACTCATGTGTTAACTAGGAAATAATTTGTGGGACTAGACCGTGCAACAAAGTTTACATGTTGGCAGTGATAGAAACAGAATGATTTCAAAGCGGGATGCGACCGTAAACTTACCACCCGGCCAACATCTCACACAGACAGATAATCTTAATACTTCTAAAATACTTATACTATATATACATAAGAGTTAATTCAAGCTTGTATCCTTCTGTTCCCGGAACAGATATCCTTAGTGCACTATCTAACGATACGGACTCAAATGAGCCTCTTACAATCAACATTTTATAACGATATGGACTCAATGATATGAGCCGCTTACAATCAACAAGCTCCCTGAGCTTTTGCACGTGTCCCAGACATCGTAATTCACCGAAATCATAAATAGATGGTTCGACTTACTTGAATGGGATTTTGGTCATTGCTCCCAGGTCCAAGGCGGACAAAAATTGATGTCTTTCACGGTAGACCTGAAGAGTTGACCCTCCCAATCCCGGACTGAGTCCCCAGATCTGTTAGGAATATTTACTCTCTTGCCTAACTGATTTCAGTGGCCAGCTTGAATTAAGTCTTACCGGTACCGGGAGAATGAAGAAGATAGACCACATGAACACATGTCTATTTCCAATCCATTCTGGTTTATTCACAGCTGGCAAACAGTTTTAATAGAGGGGGTTGAGCTTCCTTTACATCCAATCATATGTTAGCATTAGTATTTGACCAATAGTATGGTCACACATAAGCTCTGCATTAACATCATAGCTGACTCATAGTAACAGCATTTGACCAATCAGGTATATACACATAAGCTAGCAGACACTTGAGCCAGATGTCCTTTTATGGCTAGAAGGCTGTTCATACTTTCAACATGTATGGATTTCCTGAAACAGTTTAAGGAAGTGTCTCACATTCCATAGGGGGAAGGGAGGTTTTGTAGTGCACTAACCAAATGTAATACACGTGGCTAAATGAGACAAAATGGAGTCACATATATCCCATCACCCTCCCATGCCAAATTCTCAACCTAAAACCTTTCCTCCAGATTTAGGCCTCATGCACACGGCCGTTGCCCAGCCGTGGCTGTATTGCAGCCCGCACACTGCGGGGCCACAATACATGGGTACCGGCATTCACTTGAATGGGTCCGCAATTCGGGAGATGGGGTGCGGTGCGGAACGGAAGCATGGAGCGGAACCCCACAAAAGCACTAGGGAGTGCTTCCATGGTGTTTCTTTCCGTGCCTCCACACCGAAACAAAAATAGAACATGTTCTATTTTTTACAGTGTGGACGGATCACGGACCCATTCAAGTTGAAGGGGTCTCGATCCGTCCCGGCTGCCGCACGGATGTGGCCCGTGCATTGGGGCCTGCAATTTGCGTGTTCAAGAGGCCTTACTATTAAAGACATACTTGGAAAACATTACATACAGAGCTACAGAACTTAAAGGGTAATACAGTGCCAAATACTTCTTACATCCAGTGATGTCTCCTCTGATGTAGACGTTCACTTTCCTCATCTTTTCCATTAAGAACAGACTGCAATGATTTCTTTCAGCCATGTCTCGTCTCTGCAGTTTGACAAACAGACATCTTATTTTCCTACTTTTCCATCCTCTTCCCACCTTCTGTATACCCCAATACTGTGCACACTGTGCTCCACAACACTGTATGGCAGAAATAGATAATCTATCTGAAACGACTAGAACCACAGGAAAAGTGCCCTCTTCAATAATTATTGGCACACAGTGCCCTAAAAAATACTGTGCCCAGCAAATAGTGTACCTGACACTAATACTGTAGTGTAAACAAAATGTCCCCCAAAAATAATTGTGCTAAGCTGATGCCCCCCACAGTAATAGTGCTCCCCCAAGGTCCCACCAATTGAAATAATAATCTGCCAGAGTACACAGTGTTAGTGTCCCCAATATAAATAATGCCCCTATTGCTATTAATTACTAGTAATTATATTCCCCGTAGACCCACAGTAGTAATAATTCTATTTATAATGTGTGCCAGTACAAAAAATACCACCTTATAATGTGTGCTAGTACAAAAATACCTCCTTATGAACCCCCTTACCTTTTACATCAGACCCCCATATTATACCACAAATCAGACCCCCATATCACACCTCAGATCAGAGCCCAATATCAGACCTCAGATCAGACCCCCATATCAGATCTCAGATCAGACCCCCATATCAGATCTCGGATCACCACCATATCAGATCTCGGATTAGACCCCCATATCAGACCTCAGATCAGACCCCTATATCCTAAGACCCCAATATCAGATTCTCAGACCCCCTTATGAGATCCTCACATCTCCATAACAGATCCTCAGACCCATTATTAGATCCTAAGACCCCCATATCATATCTTAAGACCTCAGATCAGACCCCCATATCATATCCTCAGACCCCCATATCAGATTCTCAGACCCCCATATCAGACCTCAGATCAGACCCAAAATAAATAAATAAACTTAACTCTCCTGCTCTGCCACTCCTCCGCAGGTCAGGTGTTCTCTCCTTCAGTCCCTGCTTGCTGTTCTTCTCCAGGCACGGTCATAGCGCGTGCCTACGGCCTGACGCTATATGCAGTCAGGACAATGCAGTGTTGACCTGAAGAAGACGGAGGAGGATGAGTACAGCACTTGCAGACCTTCACTTCCCCCGACTCCTGCATACTAGTGAGCACTTCCATAATAGAAAATAGGACTATGTGGACCCCCCTGGCTTTGGTGCCCAGTTGCAATTGCGACCGCTGCGACCCATATAGCTTTGCCACTGCCCTCCCAGTCACCTCTATGATCAGTACAGGAAGGAGAAAGATCCTGGAGAAGTGAGTAACTAAGAGCCCCCAGGTATGCAACATTAACCCATCCTCTGCTCTCCACCCAGGATCCTTACAACCTCTTCATTGCCCTAGACCAGTGGTGGGCAACCTTTTTTGTCAACTGAGCCAAATATTGCCAAAACCACGATTGGAATTTCTTTCGAGAGCCACATTTTTAAAACCTAAAATATTGCATCAACAGTACCAGTGAGGACTATTAGGCTCATGCACACGACCGTGTGCCGCAAAAAAGTAGCGCATGCTGAAGTGAATGGGTCCATGATGCGTGCTGAACACGGCCGTGTGCAGCCCGCATCAAGGACCCATTCACTTCAATGGGTCCAGGATCCGGGCGCATGCACTACTTTTTTGCGGTGCGGAGGCACAGCCAGAAGCACCACGGAAGCACACTGTAGCACTCATATCCCGGATCCTGGACCCATTGAAGTGAATGGGTCCATGATGCGGGCTGCACACGGCCGTGTGCAGCCCGCATCATGGACCCATTCACTTCAGCATGCGCTACTTTTTTGCGGTGCGGGCAGTCGGATGCGGATCTCGAACCCCATTCAAGTGAATGGGTCCGCGATCCTCATGCAGCTGCCCCATGGTTTGTGTCCGTGCATTGCGGACCGCTATTTGCGGTCCGCAGCACAGGCACGGCGCCCTTACATTCGTGGGCATGAGCCCAGAGTGTGTTTTTGAATACTTTTAAATGTACTTTCTTTTATTTGGATCTTGATTATTATTATTTTATCTTTATCATTTTTTACTTTTCTTAAACTTGTCTGCAGATGTGGATGTAATGTGGATGACGCACTTATGGGGGATATCTGTGGATGACGCACTTATGGGGGATATCTGTGGATGACGCACTTATGGGGGATATCTGTGGATGACGCACTTATGGGGGATATCTGTGGATGACGCACTTATGGGGGATATCTGTGGATGACGCACTTATGGGGGATATCTGTGGATGACGCACTTATGGGGATATCTGTGGATGACGCACTTATGGGGATATCTGTGGATGACGCACTTATGGGGGATATCTGTGGATGACACATATATAGCATAAGATGCTATATATGTGTCATCCACAGATATCCCCCATAAGTGCCCTCCACAGATATCCCCCATAAGTGCCCTCCACAGATATCCCCCATAAGTGCCCTCCACAGATATCCCCCATAAGTGCCCTCCACAGATATCCCCCATAAGTGCCCTCCACAGATATCCCCCATAAGTGAGCCATCCACAGATATCCCCCATAAGTGCCTTCCAGTAAGTAATGTATTAGTAGGGGGAAGGAAGGGGGCAGGGACACTTGCGGCAGGGCCGGTGCAGTGCACACACCGGGGGCAGCTCCTACCTTTCTGCTACCAGGATATTTCGTTCCTCCTGAGCGGCGGCCTCTTCACCACTCCACCCCTCCTCACAGTGGGCAGCCGAACTAGAGCCGCGCTGCCCGCCCTTCTGCTGCTGTGCGCAGCGTGACATCTCTCCCTCCGTCATGCGCCTCCTGCCCCGCCTGCCTGCTTCATTCATAAAGTGGAAGGAGCAGACAGACGGGGCAGCAGGCGCATGACGGACAATTTACAAGCAGCTTGAGCGGCGCGATATGGCTGCGCGGCCGCTCACCCGCCAGCCCGAACCAAAGAGCCGCAGTGAAGGATCAAAAGAGCCGCATGTGGCTCGCGAGCCGCGGCTTGCCGACCACTGCCCTAGACCACTGGAGACACTGAAATTAACCCCAGAGCTGTATTAGACCACAGAGATACTGGGATAATGCCCCTCACTATCCTATACCAACAGGCATACTGACATAAACCTCCATTCCTTGCCCTAGACCACCAGGAATCTGACATTGACCCATACACTGCCTTAGACTACCAACAATCCATACATCATCCCCTCACTGTCCAAGGCGATGAAATATGCCAATATTAAGCCTTTTACTTCCCTAGACCTCCATAATTGGCATTAACCTTTTGACTGTCCTAGATTACCAGGGATGCTGACAATAACACTTTAGCGGGCATAGATATTAGTTTCTTCACTGCCCTAGATCACTAGGGATGTAAACGGTAATCTTTACTGCACTAGACCTGGATGTTGTTTAATTTGAATAGATGTTAGATGGCCCTGTATCTGCCTTCTTTATAGCTAAATACTAAGGTCCTGTACACTAAAGGGAATAGTGCTCAAGTCCCAAACTGCTCCACTGACTAACTATAAAGGCTTAGATGAAACAGATGAACATTATAAGCTGGCTCTAAAATTGAAGCCTTGCGGAGAACCTCTGTTAAACTTTTTGATAAGGGCCCATGAGACTTTAGCTAATGCTTTAGTGTAAAGGTATGACAGAACTCACTGCATAGATTAATGTGCTGTCTGTGTTACATTTACCATATTTAGAATGTTATACCTTTACTGCATTTCTTTGCCTTTTACAATGACTGCTAGAGGAGGGATATGTTTTATTTCATGCTGTTCTAATTTAGGTGGATAACTCTTTCCATGCTGTTCCAATAGAAGGAACTGTGCAGTGCTCTCTGAGTGGTTAGTGGTAGCTCCATGGATTGGCGGTACAACAGATCTATTACGGCAGTCGGTAGGGAAGACATGGACAGTAAGCCCTAACTAGAACCCCGCCTGCTTTCCATGCCTACTTGCAGTGCAAGCCGAGATCAGAACCAGACTGGAGACACAGTACCAAAAACACGAGGCAGAGAGTGTTCAAAAGCAAGCCAAGGTCAATACTATGAGCAATGCAAATGCACAGACAGAACGGGAGCACAGCTAGGGAGTCACAGAATATCACTGGTACTGGTAGAAGGCCAGGAAGGGGTTTAAATAGGGCACCGGGTCCCAGGATCAGAACTTGATAGGTCATGACTCAGCACTCCATTAGTCAGAACACTAGCACACAGGAATAGATCAGCTGAGCAATCAGCCCACTGCTAGTCTCCTTCAGCACGCACCCGCTGCCATCTGTGTTGGTTACATTCAATTCAGGTATTGTGCCCTCAAACTGTTAACCATCAAACATTGAGCCACCCTGAAGTATCAGTTGTTAACCACCAAGCATTGAGCATTATTGTAGCATCTTATGTAACTATTACTCATATGACATCTTTAGAGTAAAGCTTATCTGCACTTGTTCAACGCTATGTCTATAGCGTGTGGAAAAACCAAGGCGCAAAATAACTGCCCATGAACTGAGAAAAGTCAAGCGTGCAGCTGCCAAGATGCCACTTGCCACCAGTTTGGCCATATTTCAGAGCTGCAACATCACTGGAGTGCCCAAAAGCACAAGGTGTGCAATACTCAGAGACATGGCCAAGGTAAGAAAGGCTGAAAGACGACCACCACTGAACAAGACACACAAGCTGAAACGTCAAGACTGGGCCAAAAAATATCTCAAGACTGATTTTTCTAAGGTTTTATGGACTGATGAAATGAGAGTGAGTCTTGATGGGCCAGATGGATGGGCCCGTGGCTGGATTGGTAAAGGGCAGAGAGCTCCAGTCCGACTCAGACGCCAGCAAGGTGGAGGTGGAGTACTGGTTTGGGCTGGTATCATCAAAGATGAGCTTGTGGGGCCTTTTCGGGTTGAGGATGGAGTCAAGCTCAACTCCCAGTCCTACTGCCAGTTTCTGGAAGACACCTTCTTCAAGCAGTGGTACAGGAAGAAGTCTGCATCCTTCAAGAAAAACATGATTTTCATGCAGGACAATGCTCCATCACACGCGTCCAAGTACTCCACAGCGTGGCTGGCAAGAAAGTGTATAAAAGAAGAAAATCTAATGACATGGCCTGCTTGTTCACCTGATCTGAACCCCATTGAGAACCTGTGGTCCATCATCAAATGTGAGATTTACAAGGAGGGAAAACAGTACACCTCTCTGAACAGTGTCTGGGAGGCTGTGGTTGCTGCTGCACGCAATGTTGATGGTGAACAGATCAAAACACTGACAGAATCCATGGATGGCAGGCTTTTGAGTGTCCTTGCAAAGAAAGGTGGCTATATTGGTCACTGATTTGTTTTTGTTTTGTTTTTGAATGTCAGAAATGTATATTTGTGAATGTTGAGATGTTATATTGGTTTCACTGGTAAAAATAAATAATTGAAATGGGTATATATTTGTTTTTTGTTAAGTTGCCTAATAATTATGCACAGTAATAGTCACCTGCACACACAGATATCCCCCTAAAATAGCTAAAACTAAAAACAAACTAAAAACTACTTCCAAAAATATTCAGCTTTGATATTAATGAGTTTTTTGGGTTCATTGAGAACATGGTTGTTGTTCAAAAATAAAATTAATCCTCAAAAATACAACTTGCCTAATAATTCTGCACTCCCTGTATTACGTTGGTGGCCCTTGCTGTCTCACTGCTCTGGGCAGGCACCACTTTAATTATCTTGCCGTTGCTACTGCTGTTGTTCTTCGGTGGCACCAAAGTTGTGTGCCCCTGTCTTCTGCTGCAGGCCATGGCTTGTCTGGTGATTCCCCCTGCTGGCCTGTACGCAGGAAACCCTGTGGTACTAAAGGCACCTTCCCCTAGAGAAGGGTGCCTAAGCAATAGGTGTTCTATCTAGCGTGCCAACGTACTAAACTCTTCCCAATTCCTGACTCTGACCCTCTGCCTGACTTGACATGCTTGATTACTGTATAGACCATTTGCTGCTTGTCCTGACCTCGGACTTATTTCGTGGATTCACAAACTCTGCCTGCCTGTACCTTGTCCTGTTACTGCTAGGGATGAGTGAATCAACTTTGGATGAAACATCCGAAGATGATTCGCATAAAACATCGTTAGAATACTGTACAGAGTGAGCGCTCCGTACTGTATTAGAATGTATTAGCTCTGATGAGCTGAAGTTATTACTTATTTATTCATTTCTACTGTTAAAAACCTTTTACCGAACGCGGTTCCAGTTCCAAGTGGTATCTTGGAACCAAACAAGTTCGGTAAAAGTTTTTTTACAGTAGAAATACATTTCTGAAATTATTACTCGAAGTCTCGCGAGACTTTGCAAAGTAATAACTTCAGCTCATCATAGCAAATACATTCTAATACTGTACGGAGCGCTCGCTCCGTACAGTATTCTAACAAAGTTTTATGCGAATCGACTTTGGATGTTTCATTCGAAGTTGATTTGCTCATCCGTAGTTACTGCCTATGAGTTTTGCCTAAGCCCTTAGTGCCCCGCACCATTTTCTTTGACCCTTGTGGGTCAGCTGTCAGCCATACTAGGATTACTCCAGGAGGTAGCAGCCTGGTGGCTCCCTTATAGCGAAGTCCAGATCCCAGTATAAGGGTAAAATTGTGAATACCAGTGAAGACTGCCAGCTAAATATTTATACTCTCTATTCAAATATAATGGTACATACAGGGTTACCAACTTGTATTTTTTTTTTCAGTGTCAGGATTTAATCTTTGGGGAGCAATGATTGCAACTGGATTAGTGTGTACTTTCTACTGCACACTGGTATGACATTATTATTTATTATTTTTATCAAAATTTATGTATTAAGCACAACAGTGAAAATTTAGATTATTAGATTATATAGTCTACTATGTTTATTTGTAATGTCCATAAAATACTGACATATATACAATGCTTAGCATTTTATATTTTCTGAGATTGTGCTTAGGCTATATTCACATGGCAGTATTTTGAAGCTGAAACAAACTTAGCTGAGACGGAGCTGATTTCGAGATCCAGGGGATTTGTTGGTGTATTCCTGTTTATAGCAGCATTGTCAGCAGCATAAAGATCTCGAAATACATACCAAAGAGCAAACAAGTGTATTAGAAATAGATTTAGACAAAATTACCTTCAAAATAGTGCTTGCCACCTCCTAGAAGCTATTTAAAATTAACGGCATAAAAATACGCAACCATGTGAACGCTGCGGCACATTTCTCATAGAAAGCATATTAGCAGCATAGGCCACATAAAACAGGCATTTTACGAGACAAAATGAGCTGCTGATTTTGCCGTGTGAACATACTAAACATGAGCATGGACAAGAGTGGCACTGTTTCTGGGGAGAAAATGACCACATTTTTAGACATCCCTAAGCACTTTTTATGCTGAAATTATTTATTAGGGCTTTTGAATATAAGCCAGAATATCAGTCTTAAGATCCCTTTATTAGTAAGAAAAGAGAGCTGTTGGAGTGAAGTAATAGTAAAAGCCTAACTTTATCATTTTATTCTGTCTAGGGTGGTCTAAAGGCTGTAATCTGGACAGATGCTTTCCAGATCATCATTATGTTGGCCGGTTTTATAGCTGTCATCATTAGAGGTGTAGTAGTGCAAGGTGGAATACAGACAATCATCAATGATTCCTACTACGGTGGGAGGCTGAACTTCTGGGAGTAAGTAATGCTTCTTTATAATAGATGTAAGTCCAGTATAGACTAAAGATGCTACAGGTTGGGTAATACCAGTTATAACATACCCTAAGGCTGCTTTCACACGAGCGAGTTGTATACTCACGCTCCATGTCCGGAGTGTAATAGAGCACCTGTCCTGACCTCCTAGCACTGCAGGGTCACATAGCATTATATTGATTTATGATGCTGTGTAACCCTTAGGGCTCTTTCACATGAGCGGATGCCGTGTGGGTAATCCGCTGCATAAAAGAGAGCCAAGCCCCGCACCAGACAGCAGAGACACGGAGCAGTAACATGACTGATAATGCTCCGTGCCTCTCTGTGATCTTTTTACTACAAAATCACAGTGAGATAAAGTTGTTACCGTGATTTTGTAACAAAAAGATCACAGAAAGGCAAAGTGCATTATCAGTCATGTTACTGCTCCGTGTCTCTGCTGTCCGGTGCGGGGTTTGGCTGTCTTTCATGCACTGGATTGCACGCACGGCATCCGCTCGTGTGAAAGAGCCCTTACAGTTCTGGAATGTATTAGATCAGGGATGCCCAATCTGCGGTCCTCAAGCTGTTGCAAAACTACAACTCCCAGCATGCCTGGTCAGCCTACAGCTACTACGGCATGCTGGGAGTTGTAGTTTTGCAACAACTGGAGGGCCGCAGGTTGAGCATTCCTGTATTAGATGACACTGACATAATGCTGTCACTGTTATCAAACACATTCCAGAACTGTAAGGGCTCTTTCACATGAGCAGATCCCGTGCGGGTAATCCGCTGCGTGAAAGAGAACCAAGCCCCACTCTGGACAGCAGAGACATGGAGCATTAATATGATTGATAATGCTCTTTGCCTCTCTGTGATCATTTTACTACAAAATCACGGTGATAACTTTATCTCACTGTGATTTTGGAGTAAAAAGGTCACAGAGAGGCAAAGAGCATTATCAATCATGTTAATGCTCCGTGTCTCTGCTGTCCTGAACGGTGCTTGGCTCTCTTACACGCAGCGGATTGCCCGCACGGCATCCGCTCGTGTGAAAGAGCCCTAAGGCCTCTTTCACACTGGCGTTGCGGGAAAAGGTGCGGGTGCGTTGCGGAAACATGCGCGATTTTTCAGTGCGAGTGCAAAACATTGTAATGCGTTTTGCACTCGCGTGAGAAAAATCGTGCATGTTTGGTACCCAAACCCGAACTTCTTCACAGAAGTTCGGGCTTGGGATCGGTGTTCTGTAGATTGTATTATTTTGCCTTATAACATGGTTATAAGGGAAAATAATAGCATTCTTAATACAGAATGCTAAGTAAAATAGGGCTGGAGGGGGTAAAAAAAAAGTAATAATTAAACTCACCTTAACCCACTTACTCGCGCAGCCCGGCATCTCTTCTGTCTTCATCTTAGCTGTGTGCAGGAACAGGACCTGTGGTGACATCACTCCGGTCATCACATGGTCCATCACATGATCTTTTACCATGGTGATGGATCATGTGATGGATCATGTGATGACCGGAGTGACGTCACCACAGGTCCTTTTCCTGCAATCAGCAAAGAAGGAGACAGAAGAGAAGCCGGGCTGCGTGATCAAGTGGACTAAGGTGTGTTTAATTATTTTTTTTTAACCCCTCCAGCGCTATTTTTCTATGCATTCTGTATTCAGAATGCTATTATTTTCCCTTATAACCATGTTATAAGGGAAAATAATAATGATCGGGTCTCCATCCCGATCGTCTCCTAGCAACCGTGCGTGAAAATCGCACCGCATTCGCACTTGCTTGCGGATGCTTGCGATTTTCACGCAACCCCATTCATTTCTATGGGGCCTGCGTTACGTGAAAAACGCACAAAGAGGAGCATGCTGCGATTTTCACACAACGCACAAGTGATGCGTGAAAATCACCGCTCGTGTGCACAGCCCCATAGAAATGAATGGGTGATGATTCAGTGCGGGTGCAATGCGTTCAACTCACGCATCGCATCCGTGCGGAATACTCGCCTGTGTGAAAGGGGCCTAAGGGTTACATAGCATCATAAATCAATATAATGCTATGGGACCCTGCAGTGCTAGAAATTCAGGACGGGTGCTCTGTTATAATAACGCTCCGAGTCGACAGGACTTTGTTTTCTGGCTTGCATAACAGGACCCAGACGGATCCGTTATGCTTTCCCATAGACTTTTATTAGAACGGAAAGCAAACGTAATGCCTTTTTAAAGGCTTCCGTTTTGCATTCTGTCTGAGCATTCCGTTATTTTCGGTTATAACCATGTTATAACGGAAAGCCATAACGGAATCCCTAACGTTAGTGTGAACCCACCCTAAGTCTTTATTCAAAAAAACTGAGATATTTTTCTACTTTGGTGGGTATACTGTTTTTCCTGTTGTAGTTGTTTTTGTAGTTGCTAATAAAAATATACCAGAATTCTGGCTCAAATTAAGCCAACATTATGGCACAACATGCCATGCGACACATTTTCTAATACACTTTGGGCCTGATTTATCATTACTTTTTACCAGTTTCTGGCATGCAAAAACCACCATGCAAAATGCCATTTAAAAGCGCCACCTCATATTGCACAAGCATTTTTTTTTTTAACACCAGACAATAAAGGAAAAACTTCTAAGAGACCTACAACATTCTGCAATTTCAAATGCACACTACTGACCTAATAAAGCACCTCAAATGTGAAAAAATGGCACTACAACAAATGCTTGTTTATCCTGTATTTAATATTTTTCATAAACTTCCATGCAACCTTTTCAAGATTATGTTTTTTGACCATAAAAATTGCAAAAATGCTAGCAAAAAAACACATATTTATTCACATATCCTATAGAAGCAAGCTCTACATTGGTCCCTGGACGAAATACACCCATTGAATTCTATGGGGCACATTTACTATAGTGTTTGTGCCTGTTTTTATGCTTAACAATGCTGTTTTAGGCAGTTTTTTTTTTGTTTCATTTACTATTGAAAATGCGCCTGTTTTGGATGCATTAGATTTTTTGGACTAATTCAGAAGTTTTCTTACTTTTGTGTCTTTTTTCTGACCTATTTATGTAGGTGTGCCTTATTTTGTGCCTGATTTCATCATAAAAACAGTCTAATTTCTACTTCACTCCAGGGTTTCTTTACTTTTCTACTATCACATACTGCGTCTGTTTTGAGTGGTGTGTTGCACCATAGTTTGCCTAATTTCAGCTCACTTGTGCCACATTTTTATGCACATACTAATTATACCAGCCTTAAGGCCTCTTTCACACTAAGTATGGCTATTTCAGTGTTTTGCGGTCCGTTTTTCACGGATCCGTTGTCCCGTTTTTTTGTTTCCATTGTGTTTCTGTTTCCGTTCCGATTTTCCGTTACGTTTTTCCATATGGCATATACAGTATACAGTAATTACACAGAAAAATTGGGCTGGGCATAACATTTTCAATAGATGGTTCCGCAAAAACAGAACGTATACGGAAGACATACGGATGCATTTCCGTATGTGTTCCGTTTTTTTTGCGGACCCATTGACTTGAATGGATCCACGGAACGTGATTTGCGGGCAATAATAGGACATGTTCTATCTTTCAACGGAACGGAAAAACGGAAATACGGAAACGGAATGCATACGGAGTACATTCCGTTTTTTTTGAGGAACTATTGAAATGAATGGTTCCATATACGGACCGTATACGGAACGCAAAAAACGGCCCACAAAACGGGAAAAAAAAACGGTAGTGAAATAGCCATAGCCATACGGTAGTGTGAAAGAGACCTTAGGGTGCTGCCACACATACTGTAAAGGGGTATTTATCTCAGTTTTGTTGAGTCTGCATTAGCATACTTTGCTCCAAATTTATTAAACAGGGCATTCTGTTTGTTAAATTTAATGCATCTTTAAGGCCCCTTTCACACGGGGCGAGTATTCCGCGCGGGTGCAATACGTGATGTGAACGCATTGCACCCGCACTGAATCAGCCCAATAAATTTCTATAGGGCTGTGCACATGAGCTGTGATTTTCACGCATCACTTGTGTGTTGCGTGAAAATCACAGCATGCTCTATATTCTGCGTTTTTCACGCAACGCAGGCACCTTAGAAGTGAATGGGGCCGCGTAAAAATCGCAAGCATCCGCAAGCAAGTGCGATTTTCACGCATGGTTGCTAGGTGACGATCGGGCTGGGGACCCGATCTGTATTATTTTCCCTTATAACATGGTTATAAGGGAAAATAATAGCATTCTGAATACAGAATGCAAAGTAAAATAGTGATGGAGGGGTTAAAAATATAAAAAATTAACTCACTGAGTCCACTTGATTGCAGATCTCTGTCTTCTTCTGTAATGTTGAGCTGCTGGCTAAGGACCTATGGTGATGTCACATTACATGGTCCCTCACCATGTGTCGGGATTCGAACCTGTGACCAGCCACATCCCAGGCGGTAGCCCTGCTTACTAGGCTACCGTCCTCTCTGGACATTCCTCCCTGAAGCCTATTAGTTAACCTCAGTCTTGCCAAGCCTTGCTCATTACCCTTGATTCCCCACACCTGGTACTTCCCTATTTAAGTCCAGCCCCTTGCACTCCAGTTTGCTGATTATTGAGCTCCTGAGCCTTGATCAAGCTTCTCCTCATCTGCTGCTCTTGCTACTGCTGGAAGTCCACTGCTGACCAGGAATTGCCTACCGACTACTCTTCTACTTTGTCCCTACCTACTGAACTGCTACCACCGTTGCCATCCGGATTGTCTGACCACGCTTACTGCCGCCTGCCCTGACCCACCGCCTGCCTGCTGACTACTCTTCTGCTTTGTCCCTACCTACTGAACTGCTACCACCGTTGCCATCCGGATTGTCTGACCACGCTTACTGCCGCCTGCCCTGACCCACCGCCTGCCTACCGACTTCGCCTCTGCCAGACTTCCTGCATCTACTACCTGCCTGTGGTCCTTGCCACTGGGCTCCACTCCTACCTCCAGCAAGCGGTCCTCTGACTCAGGTGAGCCTGTAGGAATGTTACAGAATAATCAGCCACACTATAGAGTCCACAATGGCCACTCTGCGTAAGCAGGTCTTCGAACTTCAAGAATTTGGTACTACATATCAGGAGAAATTTGCCCAGCTCCAAGGCGTAGTCCAAAGCCAGCAAAGGGAGATTATTGAACTACAGAGGCAACACCTGGACGTCCGCGGCGCGGCCGCAGACACCCGCATGCCACTCCCATCAAGATTCGGCGGCGACAGACGCCAGTATCGGGGGTTTCTAAACCAATGCCGCATCTATTTTCAGATGTACCGGGCCCCCTTCACCACCGAGAAAAAGAAGGTGCCGGGTACATCTGAAAATAGATGTCAATAGATGTCAATCTCTTGACGGAAGAAGCATTAGCATGGACCTAACCTTCGCCCGCGAAAAGAACATTCCACTGACAATCAAGGCAGCCCCCGTTGACCTGGAAACCATTGACGGATCCCCACTCTCCTCGGGGCCGGCCACTCACGAGACCACCGAACTACAACTCCTCATAGAACCCGATCACCGCGAAAAGATCCACTTCTCGCTGATCGCTTCCCCGAAGTTCCCGGTGATCTTGGGCATCCCTTGGTTGGCCACCCACAACCCCTCGGTGGACTGGGAAACCCGCTGCATACGATTCCCGTCCGAGTTCTGCTCGCTAAATTGCTCCCACAAACCCGTCCTTCCACCCGAAGACACCACCATCTCAAAACTATCCGTCAAGGATCTGCTACCCCCTCAATACAGAGAGTTCCAGGATGTCTGCGACAAGAAAAACGCAGACAAGCTGCCACCACACCGACCCTACGACTGCCCTATAGAACTGTTGCCCAGGGCCGAAATACCCTTTGGCAGTATCAACCCCCTCTCAGAGCCTGAACTCAAGGCTCTGAAAGAGTACCTGGACGAGGACCTGAGGAAGGGGTTCATCCGGCCCTCTACCTCCCCAGCGGGAGCCCCCTTTTTCTTCGTAGAGAAAAAAGACTCCTCCCTGCGTCCCTGCATAGACTACAGAAAGCTTAACAACATAACCGTAAAAAAACGGTACCCGCTCCCACTAATTTCAGAACTCCTCGAGAGACTCCGGGCAGCGAAGATCTTCACTAAACTCGACCTTCGAGGGGCCTACAACCTCGTCCGAATCCGCCCTGGGGACGAATGGAAGACCGCCTTCCGGACACGTTATGGTCATTTCGAGTACCTGGTCATGCCTTTCGGACTCTGCAATGCTCCCGCCACCTTCCAGCACTTCATTAACGACGTCCTCAGGGACATGCTGGATCTGTTTGTAGTCGTTTACCTGGACGACATCTTGATCTTCTCTGAAGACCTCGAGCAGCACCGCGAACACGTCCGCAGGGTACTGCAGAGACTCTAACAGAACTCTCTCTATATCAAGCTAGAGAAATGCGAGTTTGAGCGAACCACCACTCAGTTCCTCGGATACATCATCTCCCCTGAGGGCCTAAGTATGGATCCGGGGAAGGTCCAAGCTGTGATGAACTGGCCCGTTCCGAGAAACGAGAAGGAGATACAAAGATTCATTGGCTTCGCCAACTTCTATCGGAAGTTTATCCGGAACTTCTCCAAGGTCATAGCACCAATCACCCAACTCGCCAAGAAGGCAGTCCCCTTCTCCTGGACACTCAAGGCCCAGGAGGTCTTCACCAAGTTGAAACTCCTCTTTACTTCTGCTCCAATCCTAATCCACCCGAACCCCGAGCTGCCATTTACAGTCGAAGTGGATGCATCAGACACTGCGGTGGGGGGCAGGGGAGAGAATGCTATTACACCCGTGCGCATATTTCTCCCGCCAGATGTCCCCCTCCGAGAAGAACTATGACATCGGAAACAAAGAACTACTGGTGATCAAGGATGCCTTCTCCGAGTGGAGGGAGCCACCAACCCCATAATCGTACTAACTGACCACAAGAACCTCGAGTTCATCCGCAGCGCTAAGAGACTCTCAGCCAGACAGGCCAGATGGAGCCTATTCTTTTCCCGCTTCAACTTTCTCATCACCTATCGCCCCGGATCAAAAAACGGCAAGGCTGACGCCCTCTCCAGAATGTTTTCCGAGCCCTCACAGAGTAACAAGGGCCAAAATAACATCCTACCCGAGAGAAGGGTCGTAGGGGCCACCTACTCTAAAGAACTCCTGGGCACAATCAAAGAAGGATATGAAAATGACCCCTTCCTCTCCCACCCCACAGGGAATGTCAGCCTTACGTTTAAGAACGGTCATTGGTTTCATCAGGACCTACAACTATATGTACCAGAAATCGCACGGCTCGAAGTGCTCAAACTCAACCATGACTCCAAGGTGGCCGGCCATTTTGGCACAAGAAAGACCCAGGAGCTTCTCTCCCGCTCCTTCTGGTGGCCAACATACAAGAAGGACATCAAGAGGTACATCTCCTCGTACACGGTCTGTGCCTGCAATAAGACTCCTCGTTCCTCTCCCGTGGGTCTGTTACAACCCCTCCCGATTCCCTCCCGCCCCTGGGGCTCGATCTCCATGGACTTTGTGGTAGACCTTCCTCCTTCAAAAGGGATGAACACCATCCTGGTCGTGGTCGACCGTCTCACCAAGATGGCCCATTTCATCCCCTACAAAGGCCCACCCACAGCCAAACAGACGGCCGATCTTATTCTCAGAGAGGTCTTCAGGCTGCATGGGATCCCGGATGACGTGGTCTCCGACCGAGGCGTACAATTTGCCTCAAAGTTATGGAAGAACTTCTGCCTGGCGCACGGGGTTAAAGTGAACCTGTCCTCTGCTTTCCACCCTCAGTCAAACGGGCAGACGGAGAGAACTAATCAGACCCTAGAGCAATACCTATGCTGTTTCAGCTCCCACCTGCAGGATGACTGGCTTGATCATCTCCCCACGGCCGAGTTCGCCTACAACAATGCTGAGCACAGCTCAACCAAGCACAGCCCCTTCTTTGCTAACACAGGCTCGCACCCGGTGTTCATTCCCCACCTACCCGTCGCCTCCACCCTCCCAGCAGTGGCCGAACGCCTAACAACCCTACAGGAGGCACAAAAGAACATTATAGACAACCTCCAGCTTGCCCAGAGGTGCGTTAAACAGGGAGCAGACAGACGTCGCAAACCCACCCTGGGCTTCCATGTGGGAGACAAGGTGTGGCTGTCCACCAGGAACCTCAGATTGAAGGTCCCCTCCAAAAAATTGGCCCAAAGATACATGGGTTCGTTCTGGATCACCGCACAAATCAACGAGGTCACGTTCCGGCTCGACCTTCCGGACTCCATTAGGGTGCACCCAGTCTTCCATTGCTCTCTCCTCAAGCCATACGTGGAGAACACCTTCACAGGCCGCCACTCGCCCCCTCCACCACCCGTGAGGGTACAGGGTGAAGAAGAATACATTGTCGCAAAGATTCTCGACTCCAGGATCCACCGGGGAAGACTACAATACCTAATTGGGTGGTAGGGTTACCCTCCAGAGGATAACTCCTGGGAGCGAGAAGAAAATGTCCACGCCCCCAGACTGGTAAAAGAGTTCCACCAACGGCACCCCGGTAAGCCTGCTCTGCGGTGCCCGGAGGTCACCTTGGAAGGGGGGGAGTACTGTCGGGATTCGAACCCGTGACCAGCCACATCCCAGGCGGTAGCCCTGCTTACTAGGCTACCGTCCTCTCTGGACATTCCTCCCTGAAGCCTATTAGTTAACCTCAGTCTTGCCAAGCCTTGCTCATTACCCTTGATTCCCCACACCTGGTACTTCCCTATATAAGTCCAGCCCCTTGCACTCCAGTTTGCTGATTATTGAGCTCCTGAGCCTTGATCAAGCTTCTCCTCATCTGCTGCTCTTGCTACTGCTGGAAGTCCACTGCTGACCAGGAATTGCCTACCGACTACTCTTCTACTTTGTCCCTACCTACTGAACTGCTACCACCGTTGCCATCCGGATTGTCTGACCACGCTTACTGCAGCCTGCCCTGACCCACCGCCTGCCTGATGACTACTCTTCTGCTTTGTCCCTACCTACTGAACTGCTACCACCGTTGCCATCCGGATTGTCGGACCACGCTTACTGCCGCCTGCCCTGACCCACCGCCTGCCTACCGACTACGCCTCTGCCAGACTTCCTGCACCTACTACCTGCCTGCGGTCCTTGCCACTGGGCTCCACTCCTACCTCCAGCAAGCGGTCCTCTGACTCAGGTGAGCCTGTAGGACTGTTATACCATGGTGATGAACCATGTGATTGGACCATGTGATGAGCACAGTGATGTCACAACAGGTCTTTTGCCAGGTCCTGAAGATAAAACAGAGACCGGCAGCTATGGAGCAGGTAATTAATATTTTTTTAACCCCTCCATCTCTAATTTACTTTGCATTCTGTATTAAGAGTGCTATTATTTTCCCTTATAACCATGTTATAAGGGAAAATAATAAAATCTACACAACACCTAACACAAACCTGAACTTCAGTGATGAAGTCTGGGTTTGGGTCTGGGTACCAAACATGGCGCGTGCAAAACGCATTAAAACGCTTTGCACTCGTGCGGAAAAATCGCGCATTTTACCGCAACGCACCCGCATCTTATCGGGCCCTCACACGCCACACTCGTATGAAAGAGGCCTAACAGTTTTGTCTAGAAATGTCATTACAGTTTTTTTACGTTGTCCCCCTACTAGAGTAAGTAGGGGTCATTTATTAAAAACGGACATTTCCCATGCCAGTTTTAGAAAGAAAAAAAAACATGCTAGAGCAGGATCTGATTAATTTATTAAGCAGCGCACACCTGTTAATAAATTTGTTGCATCTTTAGGAAGCCTGCACACAAGTGCTGGCGAATGCACATGAGATCAGCACAAATTTCCATATAGATTTATGTGCGTTTCTGCAACATATCTGCCCCAAAATCCATAATTTCTAATTGTGGATTTTGGTCCGGATTATATTTGGTTTTGCAGCAGATCTCACCCTTTATTGGACAGCAGGTCAATTTCCACACAGAAAAATAAAAATAAAAAATGCACATGAGATTTGTGTAATCTCATCCACTTTGCTGGAACTGTACTATGCTGCGGTTTTTCCATTCGGGAATCCACTTGGAAAAACCGCAAGTATTCTGCAACGTGTGCAGGTGGCCTTAGAAGCTGGAGTAGATGTCACGGATGATGTTGCAGATAGCTGGAAGTTATGGATAAACATCCGACTGGCTTGATCCCAAACTAAGGAGCATAAAGGTGACCCCTATAAAACCCTAAGAGCTCACCCTGACTGCTATGCCCATGCAAAGATCTTTATGGTAGAGGATTGCATGCCCCCATACCTTACTATGTGACACCTGAAAACCCTATAATAGTGAGGGGACACGACCACCGACTCCATGCACTTAATACGGACGGAGTCAGGGTCACCTACAATTAAGCCAGCAAAGAAACACAAATAAAGGAAACAGACTTATCTGAGGAATCAGGAGAAGCAGCATCCAGCAGTGAACAACTATCCAGGAAGAAGTATAAACCGCAAAGTGAGGCAGTATGGAAGGGAATATAAAGGGAGGCAATCAGTGTAAATAGGTGACAGCTGGGAGCAGGAAAGGAGATGACAAAGTGAAACCAAAACAAAGAACATCATGCAAGAGGTACAGAAGAACGTCTGCCAGACCTTCTGAGAGAGCTGGCGGTGACAGTAGATTTCTGGTGTAATGTGCACACATGTTGTTAGGTGAATTTCACTGCAGAGGTCCCACCTGCAAACCATCCCCTTTAACCCATGCCCTACCCAGTTTTTTTTTTTGGGAGAGTGTCAAGGGAGTTGGAAAAAGCTAAAAAGTCACAGTGATAAATCTAGAGTGAATATAATTAACACAGGTAGCCATGCCCACTTTCCTAACAACTTTTTAAAACTGAGTGTGAAAATGTGAAATGTCTAAAGATTTGGTGCAATAAGGCCCAAGATGTCACAAAACTCTATGGGGGTCATTTATCAAACTGTTGTAAAGTAGAGCTGGCTTAGTTGCCAATAGCAACCAATCAGATTCCTCTTTTTTCATTTTCCAAAAGAGCTATCCAAAATCAAAGGTTGAATCTGATTGGCTGCTATGGGCAACTATATATATATTTTTTTACTTTTTGAAGCCAGCAATCTATAGTACAGGGTTTAATATATTCCCTTCATGGTATTTTGGTGTGTTTTATTTGTCATATAAAAGTAATGTAGATGTGTGTCATGCAAATGTGTGCGGCACTCCCTTCTGCCCATGCACCACACACTTTTTGTAGAAAGTGGCCAGGGTTGTGGAAAATGTCAAAGTCTAAAATTGTGGTGCAAAATGGCAGTTTACCAAAACTTTAATACTTTTTCTGGTATAGAAATGTAATGCATTCCCCTGTATCTTTCACTATAGTAATTTCTAGAATTGTGCATCTGGTAGAGCAGATCACATGTTCAGAACACAATAAGCATACTTCAGCTCCTGTGGCCAGAATATACTTATTAAAGGGAACTTGTCACCATGAAAATGCAAAGCATTTGGCCATAAGCATGAGCAGGAGGAGCAATAGTTTTGGAGGAAAAGGTTCACTAAAACTTGTAATTTATACATGTAAATTCCTGCTTATTCTGGGCTTTGAAGTGAAGGAGGCGGTCCTATCAGTGATTGCCAGTCTTCCCTCTATGACTGTGTATACAGAGATGTCAGTCACTGAGAGGATCGTCTCCTTGACTTCAAAGCCCAGCTTGCAGCTCAGACATCTTTTTCAACGTGACAGGTTCCCTTTAATATCAGCATCACTAGACATCTCATATAACAGCAGAAAGCAGTAGAACTGAAGCAGACTATAAACTTCCTTCTGAGGCTGCTAAGGAAGAGAATGTATAAGATGTTGCAACTCACTTTAATATTACTTAATCCATTATGTGTTCTTTATGTGTTCTGTTTTTCACAGCTTTGATCCACATCCATTTCGGAGGCACACATTTTGGACAATTGTAATTGGTGGAACTTTTTTGTGGACTGGAATTTATGGGGTTAATCAGACTCAAGTGCAAAGATACATTGCTTGTAAGAGCAAATTTCAAGCAAAATTGTGAGTTATTTTTGTCTTTAGTTTCCAGGAGGACTTTAGTTTCCAGATTATGCACATGCACCTAGGGGGACTATTTAGAGATAAACAAATAGATTCTAAACAAATTGGATTAGCTACGAATGTCACAAAAATTGTCCGCCAAACAAATCAGAAGTTTTTCTTATTTCCAGTGCCATTTTACTGTCAATATTGGAGGGGGAAACCATGAGGGAGGAAGAAGATGGAGGATCATGTGACACTGGGATGAAGTGGGGGGAGGGCTTGCCCTGATTGGCTCAGAGGCTGACAGACAGCTTAATCAGCCACTCTGGGCCAGAATTCAGGAAGGTCATTTGCTGAGAACATCACAGAACAAATTCTGTGTTCAGCTTCTGACCTGGAAGGGTGTCTTGTGGCAGTGTCTGACAAAAAGCAATTGCAGACACAAGCCAGTAATCTAGCTGTACTAAGGACACTATAGGGAAAGAATAGGAACATATAATTGGGTAGATATTAGGGAATTTGATCAGGGAAAGCTTTTCTTGAAGGAGTGAGGGACTGGTCACCCAGTCGTGTATTTAATACAGCTGTTGCACGGTATTGCAAGTTAACTTTTACTTATAGAAAAAACATTGCACGGCAATTAAGCCATTATTATACCCGTGTTATTAAATGCATTGCATATTATAAGAAACGTTCAGTTATAGCAAAAGCATTTTACGGTAATAACGCCATTATTTTTCCTGTGTTATTAAATGCATTGCATATTACTGCAAGATAATGGATAGTTGCAACAAAAGCAGTACTGCAATTAAAACATTTCTATATGTTATTGAACATATAGTTCAAACACATTTTACGGCAAACATTACATTTTTATTATAATAATAATAATAATAATAAAAAAAATTATATATCGCCACCATATTCCGCAGCACTTTACAAATTCATAGGATTCATGTACGAAACAAAAGTAACTGGCTAATATGCAACTGAAACACTAGGAGTCAGGGCCCTGTTAGCAAGAGCTTACAATCTATGAGGAATTGGGGGTGACACATAATGTAGTTGATTGTAATAAGTAGGATTTGAGCCATTATTGAACTGACAGGAGTGGTGCCGGCCGATCTGCTTCAGGTTTGGGACTACTAGAGGATCGAGTTTAGGCCATAGGAAGTGGTTGGGGAAAGGTTTAGTCTGGGGAAAGTCATTTTAAGTAGCTTGATAAGCCTGCCTGAAAAGATGTGTTTTTAAGTCACGTTTGAAGGTGGAGAAGATGTGAATTGACCTAGTATTACGGGGCAGAGTATTCCAGAGGGTAGGTGCAGCTCGAGAAAAGTCTTGAAGACGAGAGTGAGAGGTATGAATTATGGAGGTTATTAATCTTAGGTCACTAACAGAACGGAGAGCACGAGTAGGGTGGTAGATGGAGATGAGGGAGGAGATGTATGGAGGTGCAGCACTGTGGAGAGCTTTGTGGGTGAGTGTGAGAAGTTTGAACTGTATTCTGTGGTGGATGGGCAACCAGTGAAGTGACTGGCACAGACTAGTGGCATCAGTGTAGCGGTTGGATGGATAGATGAGCCTGGCTGCAGCATTTTGGACAGACTGAAGGGGGGAGAGTTTAGTGAGAGGGAGACCGATTAGTAATGCATTGCGGTAGTCAAGACGAGAATTAATCAAGGCAACAACAAGAGTTTTTGCCGTTTCCACCGTAAGAAAAGGGCGGATTCTGGTGATATTCTTGAGGTGCAGACGACAATAGCATGTAAGTGATTGAATATGGGGAACAAAGGAAAGATCAGAGTCAAATATGGCCCCAAGACAGCGGGCATGTTGCACAGGAGTTATGATAGTGCTGCAGACCGAAATTGAAATATCAAGTTTAGGTGAGTTAGTAGATGGGGAAAGGCAAGAAGTTCAGTTTTTGAGAGGTTCAATTTTAGATACAGAGAGGAAATGTTGTTAGAGACAGCTGCCAGACAATTACTGGTGTTTTGGAGTAAAGCAGGCGTGATGTCAGGGGATGAAGTGTATAGTTGGGTGTCATCAGCATAGAGATGGTATTGAAAGCCAAATCTACTGATAGTCTGTCCGATGGGGGTTGTATAGAGGGAGAAGTGTAGAGGACCTAGTACTGAGCCCTGAGGAACACCGACATCAAGAGGAAGAGGAGAAGAAGAGCCAGTGAATGATACACTAAAAGAGCGGCCAGAGAGATAGGAAGAGAACCAAGAGAGAGCAGTGTCCTTAAGGCCAATTGAGTGGAGCATGGTGAGGAGGAGTTTATGGTCTACAGCATCAAATGCTGCAGAGAGATCCAGCAGAATCAGTAGCGAATAGTCATCATTTGTTTTTGCTTTTAGGAGATGGTTAGACACTTTAGTAAGGGCAGTTTCTGTAGAGTGAAGAGGGCAAAAGGAAGATTGTAAGGGGTCAAGAAGAGAGTTTGCAGAGAGATAGCTTATTAAGCGAGAGTAGACAAGACGTTCAAGGAGTTTAGAGATGAAGGGGAGGTTAGAAACAGGTCTGTAGTTAGCAGCACAGGTCGGGTCAAGAGATGGTTTCTTTAGTAGTGGGGTGATACTAGAGTGTTTGAAAGAGGAGGGAAAGATACCAGAAGAGAGAGAGAGGTTAAAACTTGTAGTTAGGTGAGTGATGACAGCCAGGGAGAGGGACTAGAGGAGGTGTGAGGGAATTGGATTACTGCTACAGGTTATGAGTCGAGAAGAAGAGAGAAGCCTGGAGACTTCTTCCTCTGTTATAGGGTCAAAAGAGAAGAGAGAGCATGTGGAGGAATGGGAGGGAGGAGGATTGAAATTATTTGAAACTGGGATATTATTTCCTGCCGGATACTGCCAATCTTGTCTCTGAAGTACATATATGAAAGGGGCCGTGCAAAACTCCAAGCCAATAAGACTGATATACGTCTTCCACCGACTTCCAGCAAGCACACACTTGCTTCGTTAGGCGTTTCTTTCCATTAACATCCTGTGAGATTTTAGAGAAGACACGCACATAGTGAAGCACTGCAACAACCAGCCGTTCCTCCTCTCAATATTATACTCAGAAGTGTATAAGTAGAACATGCGCCTTAAAAGAAAGGTTTAGGTTTATTATACTCATTTAAATAGAATAAAATGCGCAACAATAAATCAACACAAGTCAATGCTTCTGCCCGACCTGGGTTTCACTCCAAATGGCTTCATCAGAAGCTAGGGATCTTGCTAAGTGCCGATATTCGCTATATATTCGCGATAAATTCACGATTAGAATATTCGCAAATACGAATATATAGCACTATATTCAAAATATTCAAGAATTCTCGAAGTGGCGATATTTGCAATAAAAATTTGCGATTCAAATATTCGCGCTCAACACTATTTAAGACAAAGAGGATGAAATTGTGGACTGGATGGCTTACTCCTCTTCTCAGTCACAGCAGGATGATGTGGATGTCACTTCAGAAGCTGTGACCATGCCTTGCAGCCAAAGGTCACAGCTTTCCTAACACATACAGTCGTGGCCAAAAGTTTTGAGAATTACATAAATATTGGAAATTGGAAAAGTTGCTGCTTAAGTTTTTATAATAGCAATTTGCATATACTCCAGAATGTTATGAAGAGTGATCAGATGAATTGCATAGTCCTTCTTTGCCATGAAAATTAACTTAATCCCAAAAACAACTTTCCACTGCATTTCATTGCTGTCATTAAAGGACCTGCTGAGATCATTTCAGTAATCGTCTTGTTAACTCAGGTGAGAATGTTGACGAGCACAAGGCTGGAGATCATTATGTCAGGCTGATTGGGTTAAAATGGCAGACTTGACATGTTAAAAGGAGGGTGATGCTTGAAATCATTGTTCTTCTATTGTTAACCATGGTGACCTGCAAAGAAATGCGTGCAGCCATCATTGCGTTGCATAAAAATGGCTTCACAGGCAAGGATATTGTGGCTACTAAGATTGCACCTCAATCAACAATTTATAGGATCATCAAGAACTTCAAGGAAAGAGGTTCAATTCTTGTTAAGAAGGCTTCAGGGCGTCCAAGAAAGTCCAGCAAGCGCCAGGATCGTCTCCTAAAGAGGATTCAGCTGCAGGATCGGAGTGCAACCAGTGCAGAGCTTGCTCAGGAATGGCAGCAGGCAGGTGTGAGCGCATCTGCACGCACAGTGAGGCGAAGACTTTTGGAAGATGGCCTGGTGTCAAGAAGGGCAGCAAAGAAGCCACTTCTCTCCAAACAAAAAACATCAGGGACAGATTGATCTTCTGCAGAAAGTATGGTGAATGGACTGCTGAGGACTGGGGCAAAGTCATATTCTCTGATGAAGCCTCTTTCCGATTGTTTGGGGCATCTGGAAAAAGGCTTGTCCGGAGAAGAAAAGGTGAGCTCTACCATCAGTCCTGTGCCATGCCAACAGCAAAGCATCCTGAGACCATTCATGTGTGGGGTTGCTTCTCATCCAAGGGAGTAGGCTCACTAACAATTTTGCCCAAAAACACAGCCATGAATAAAGAATGGTACTAATACACCCTCCAACAGCAACTTCTTGCAACAATCCAACAACAGTTTGGTGAAGAACAATGCATTTTCCAGCACGATGGAGCACCGTGCCATAAGGCAAAAGTGATAACTAAGTGGCTCGGGGACCAAAATGTTGACATTTTGGGTCCATGGCCTGGAAACTCCCCAGATCTTAATCACATTGAGAACTTGTGGTCAATCCTCAAGAGGTGGGTGGACAAACAAAAACTCACTAATTCTGACAAACTCCAAGAAGTGATTATGAAAGAATGGGTTGCTATCAGTCAGGAATTGGCCCAGAAGTTGATTGAGAGCATGCCCAGTCGAATTGCAGAGGTCCTGAAAAAGAAGGGCCAACACTGCAAATACTGACTCTTTGCATAAATGTCATGTAATTGTCGATAAAAGTCTTTGAAACCTATGAAGTGCGTGTAATTATATTTCACTACATCACAAACAACTGAAACAAAGATCTAAAAGCAGTTTAGCAGCAAACTTTGCGAAAACTAATATTTGTGTCATTCTCCAAACTTTTGGCCACGACTGTACATTGGCACCACAGCTCTAATGTAGCACATGAAGTGGCATCACCTAATCCAGAGGGAAAATAGAACTGACTACCAGCTAGCACAATAAGAGTTTCCCCCTTCTCCCAGTCTACTTTGCAGCAGCCATATGCAGCGCAGTGTCCTCATCATCATCAGTTACTTCTTCTTCTGTTCAGACTACACCTCCAACTCTGCTCCATTGTCAGCTATCGATAACAGAATGTGTAGCCAGAAAATGACTCTACGCACCCAGCAGCTTAACTCCAACCTGGTCAAGTGAATGGTGGTGCAGTTGCTGCCGTACCACTTAGTGGATTATGCTGCATTTGGGCAGCTGATGGAGTGCACTCAGGCTCATTAAAAGATACCTAGCTGCCATTTTTTCTCCATAAAATCCACCCTGACTTGCACTGTCATATGACGGTAAACGTGGGCTGCTCCTTGCAATTCTCTCTGTGCAAAAGGGTGCTTGTCACCGTGAACACCTGGAGCAGCTGTTACGGACAGGGCCAGTATATGACTTCCATGGCCTACTAAGTCATTCGTTTTTTTGCAGAAAGGCAGCACTTCAGCAAAATACAAGGTCCTATTGACACCTCCATGTTTGTGTCGGTCTGGTTCCCACCCCAGTCACTTATCCGCTTCCTCCACTCACTCCTCAAGTCCCCAAGAGAAGCAGGGCAGGATGTTGCTCCCATTCCCTCTCCCTTCATATCATATGTGTAAAATAAAGCGTTGCCAATGTGGTGCTAGAGCTGACAGTAGCCACAACCCATCAATTGCTAAAATGCAGTAAACATCCTGCTGGATGCCTCCCCACCAACTCCAACTGTGCAAGGTGGTCAGCAACAATGGCTGGAACATTGTGGCCATGCTGGAGTTGCAGCGATAGAGTGGTCTGCCATTGCCCCACTTGATCCGTGATGTTCCAACTTTCTGGAATTGCACCTTGCTTATGCTAGCTCGTCTGTACGAGAAGCATAAAGCGGTGAATGATTTTGTCATGCACCAGACAACCTCAGCAGGGACCAAGTGTTGTTTCAAGATCAGGCAGTGGGAGCTCATCAGAGATGCCTGTTGCATACTCTGACCCTTTGAAATAGCCAGCAGATTTGTCAGTATAGACAACTACAGCATAATCGTTGCCATCCCCATGATATTTATATGACTGCAGATGCAAACAAGTAAAGGCAGAATAACAGATTATGCATCTTACTAACTACCCTGTAGCTGTTGGGAAGTGGAGGAATAGGATCAGGTGCTGCCACTGAAGAAGGAGGTGCAGGAATAGTCTCTTGTGCAGGAGGATAAGGCTGATGATAATGATGATTAGAACTGGGTGCACTCATATGCTGGTGAGAATGGCAAGCTATCTGCTTGCTTATGCATTGACAAGCGCATCTTTACCATCAAGCATTCTGATGATTACTTAATAGCTATGCTTTTAGACCCTCTCTATCAGAGCAAAATGGGGGAATGTTTTCCTGTTGCCAAAGGGAAGGGCAAATTACTTTATTACTAGGATACACTCAGGCATGTTTTTAATTCTAGATGTCCAGGACAATTTTAGACATTCCTCATGTTGATATTCTTGATATTTTAGTCACATATAAATCTAATATTGTTGACATCATGTTGGAAGAGTAGTATGATGTTTTGAATTAAATTTTAAGCATACCACATGGTCCCCATTGCTATTCTGTAAATTGTCCTAATCTCTTTCTAATTTGAATCTTCTAGGGCTCTTTACATTAATCTGATAGGATTATGGGCAATTCTTGCTTGTGCTGTGTTGTCAGGCCTTATTCTTTTCTCAGTATATAAGGACTGTGACCCTTGGACCTCAGACCGTGTATCTTCTCCTGACCAGGTATTTCTTAATCCTGTGGTAATGGGTTTTTAAACTGGCTTCTTAACAGACTATGGATAATCCTGCTTGATAATATGTATGTGAGGCGATGTGGAGGGATGCCAGATACACAGAAAAGTTGTGTAATAAAAAAGTTCCAACACCAGGGGTAGACTGACCATAGACCCTACAGGAAAATTTCCCAGTGGGATGATTCCCATGGGGCTGCCCAATCCTTCCTCACGGTTGGCAGCTAGGTACATAACAAATTGATGCTAGGAGCATAAGGTACTTATGCACCTGGCCAAGGTCCACAGGTGCCCTCCTGAATTCAACTTTATCGCCATCCTCAGGATGGTGATACTGTTGAATACTGCAGCGAGGGCAGCAGTATTATGTGTTGCTATGTGATATTTGATTCTACTGAGGCAGTATTTTGTGCTGCTCTGTGGTATTTGGTTCTACGGGGGCAGTATCTTGTGCTGCACTATTGTATTGCTGCCTTTTCTACTTCTGTTATCCCTCCCTGCTTATGTTGGCCTGCCTTCTGTCTATTTGAACCTGCCTACAACATGGGGCCACTTTTAGTTTTTGTTCCAAGGCCACTTTAAGTTCCCAGTCCGCTCTTGTCCAACACTCAAATAGTCCATTAATAAAAAGTAGGGTTTAGTACAGCAACTCCAGATATAATCTTGTAGTACAGAAAAGAAGCTTAATCTAAGATTCTAGGGGATGTTTATTCCAGTTAGCTAAGGAGTAAGTATAAGGAAGCAAATTGTTTTCATGTTTATATCTCTTATGCACTACTCATATAAAAACAGTAGCTTATAGATAACACATCTTCTCTTTTGCCATAATAACTCTTCCTAATTAGATAAATATAAATTACTCTAGGATTCATTAAAAGGTAAATAGCTTTGAACAAAGGGGAGGCAGTAGGACTTATGTTCAGTTGACCACTGTAATAGCTCCTGTTATGTACATTTTCAGTTATTTTTTCCACTAATGTGTTGGTCTCAGCTTAGAACAATTTTGTGATTCACATTGGAGGTCTCCAAGGAGTTTGGCATCATGGACATGGATATTATAACGAACTTGGCTCCCATAGAGGGTCCTCTGTTGTAATTCCTTTAGCCTCCAATTTCATATAGAGATTTTAGTGGCATGATTCAGTGGATTATCCATATATGTATACAGACGTGTTTTTCAAAAAAAATTCTACTGTTCAATATGTCAGTCAGTTCCAGCTGATGGAGTGTGTAGAGTAGTACACAGAGATGGTGTGGCTTTGTACTAGGAAACTGTACAGAATATGTGTACTAATTTGTGTATAACCTATAATTGTGCGGGATGTGGCTCTTGGAATTAATTTAGAGAAAGCGTCAGGAAACAAGGTTTGCCTGGATACTACATCTTCTGGCTTGCCACAGATAGAGATCCGGTCCTCTGGTGTGGAATCCATGGACAACAGCTAACATGAATAGAAACCAATTTGTTGAAGCAAAATCAGAAATTGATCAAGCAGAAGGTCAGGGCTGTCAGAGTTCATTCAATAATCAAAGCAGATAAGTTCATAGGTAGTCAGCAGAATTACAAAAAAGAACAATCCAAACACTACATAAAGTGACAACCCTGTTTGCTCAGGCAAGTAGCAGTTGGGAAGGGTTCCTTAATTTGCTATAGAATTCAGTACTAAAAGCGTTATCGTGCAGGTCTATTTGTCATTGTCATGCTGGAAGACCCAGTCATGACCCATCTTCAATGCCCTTACTTGGGTAAGAAGGCTGTTGGCCAAAATTTTGCGAGACATGGCCCCATCAATCCTCCCTTCAATACGGTGCAGTCATTCTGTCCCCTTTGCAGAAAAGCACCCCAAAGTATGATGTTTACACCCCCATGCTTTACAGTTGGGACAGTGTTCTTGGGGTTGTACTCATCCTTCTTCCTCCAAACACGGCAAGTGAAGTTGATACCAAAAAGTTTTATTATGGTCTTATCTGACCACATGACCTTCTCCCATACCTCCTCTGGATCATCCAGATGGTCATCGCCGAACTTCAAAGAGCCTGGACATGTGCTGGCGTGAGCAGGGGGACCATGCATGCCCTGCAGGATTTTAATCCATGACGATGTAGTTTGTTACTAACGCTAATCTTTGAGACTGTGGTCCCAGCTCTCTTCAGGTCATTGACCAGGTCCTCCCGTGTAGTTCTGGGCTGATTCCTGACCTTTCTCAGAATCATCCTTACCCTACGAGGTGAGATCTTGCATGGAGCTCCAGACTGAGGAAGATTGACGATCATCTTGTGTTTCTTCCATTTTCTAATAATTGTGCCAACAGTTGACTTCTCACCAAGCTGCTTGCCTATTGTCCTGTAGCCCATCCCAGCCTTGTGGAAGTCTACAGTTTTGTCCTTGGTGTCCTTAGACAGCTCTTTGGTCATGGCCATGGTGGAGAGGTTGGAGTGTGATTGATTAAGTGTGAGGACAGGTGTCTTTTATATAGGTAACGAGTTCAAACAGGTGCAATTAATACAGGTAATGAGTGCAGGGTAAGAGGGCTTCTTAAAGAAAAACTAACAGGTCACAGGTAGATGATCAAATACTTATTTCATGCAATAAAATGCAAATTAATTATTTAAAAATCATACAATGTGATTTTCTGTATTTCTTTTTAGATTCTGTCTCTCACAGTTGAAGTTACCTACGATAAAATTTATAGATCTCTCCATTCTTTGTAGCTGGGAAACTCAAAGAGCGGTGAAAAAACAATTAACTCCCATTTATTAATTTTATTCATTTTTAGTCACTTAATTTTATGACTAAAGTGATTGTTGCTTTGTTAAAGATTACTCAACAGCCAGTTTTAAGTTTAACTTGGCACCCATTCAGCATTTTCTGTTCAACAGAAACTTATTTTATGTTCTGGCTTAGAGGGGAGGACGCTTGTGTGACTTATATGGTTAATCCTTACAGGTGGTTGTATTCTTTCACAGTAAAACCTGTTGGTTCACCTTATGATCAAGTTGAAGGCAACCGTGTGAAGGCCTTGTCAGGCTTCTGTTATAATATCTTTCTATGGGTTTTATTATTGCAGCTCATGCCATATTTAGTGCTTGACATTCTTCAGAACTATCCTGGAGTGCCTGGACTCTTTGTGGCCTGTGCATATAGTGGCACTTTGAGGTGAGCAAGTCATACAGTACTTCCAGGTATTATGTTCCTTCTATTATGGTATCTTTTTATAAATTCAATATATTATTACATTGTCTATGGAAAATGCAACAGTTGAAAGGAACTAAGGGAAAATAAAAGTTCAGAAATGGTGCATTCATTATGTGAATCATCATACATACAGCATGAGATGCTGTCGGATTGCACTGGGATTTCACGTCTCAAATTTGCTATCCTACACTACAACATGTAGACATGCCTGTCAAACTGGCAGCATAAGGATGGCAAATGATATTGCTGAATTTTCAGCATTTGTCCCATAACAATAATAAATCAGTTTGACAGCTTTTTCTCATCTTAAAAATATCCACTCTATTGTAATACTGTCAGTTTAATGCCCACTGCGCTTCATCCCATGTACTGCGCATCCACCAAACACAGTGGCCATTGTGCTGCAGAGCAGGGTTGCCAACCAGAATTTTCATTTTTCCTGGACAACTTCTCCCAAAATCACAGAGACACAAACATTTTTTACGGACAAATTGGAAAACCATAATGGAGGATAAAGATGATAAGTAATACATGTCAATAGCTCAGTATACTGATAAGAACTCATTACCAGCATTTACTGTGAGCTGTAAAATGATGATACTTACCTCCAAAATAATCTAGTCAGGTTTCCCCAGCCTAAAAAAATCACGAATGCATCTATTTTTTTCATGGACACAGGAAAAAAGTCGCCTATTTTTACTGACTGTCCAGAAATTTCTGGACGGTTGGCAACCCTGCTGCCGAGACTTCAGGACCAGGGGTGAATAAGTCTACACGCCTGGTCCTGTCAGTCAAAGAGGTGCCACCCTCGTTGCACCCAAGGACTAATTTACATATTATTAAAAAGCTGTTTTCTTTGCAATAAGGCCAGAGAGAGACATGGGAGCAAGAACATTAGAATCAGCTGGCAAGGGCTCATCGGACATGTAAGCTGGTTTTAATAGGATGGATTTGATGACAGATTCCCTTTAAAATTGAAAAAAAAAGTACAAAGCTTCAAATACAGTATAGGTTTTTTATAAAAAGTATAGTTTTTTTTTCTAAAAACAAATCTTTTAAAGGTATTTCCTTTAGGAAAGGTCATCAATTTCTGATTGGTTGGGATCTGAGTGCCACAGCTGCTGCAGAGCATACCAAGCACTGCACCATACATAGTGTCTATGTGTAGTATTGCATTCAGGTGCAGTCATTTGAATGGGAATGAGCTGCACAAAAGCCATATGATGTCAGCAGTGAAGTCAAAGACACCTGTGATGAGTGATATGCCACTTCTAACAGATGAATGTAGGAGTGATTGGAGTCAGACCCCCATCAGTCTGATATTGATGCATATCTTGATAGGTCCTGAGATAGGTCCTCAATATTTAACTCACAGAAAACCCATTTAAGAACAATATCATAACAAATGATCACACAGTACTTTTCATGTCTATGTTTTTTTCCTCTAACCTATGACATTTTGCTTTTTTAGCACAGTGTCATCAAGTATCAATGCACTGGCTACAGTAACTATAGAAGACCTGATAAAACCATACACCAACCTCTCTGAAAGAAAGCTGTCATGGCTGTCAAAAGGAATGAGTGAGTCTCTACATTAGGGCTTGTTCACACGACCGTTGCCCCTCCATGCCCATGCTGTGAACCGCAAATGCACGGGCACCGACCATGGGTCCGCAAATCTGGAGATGCCGTGCGGAACGGAAGCACGGAACGGAGTGCTTCCTGGGGTTCCGTTCAGTGCCTCCGCACCGCAAAAAAATAGAACTTGCTCTATCTTTTTGTGGAACTGACGGATCACGGACCCATTCAAGTGAATAGGTCCGCGATCCGCATGCGGCTGGCCCATGGTCGGTGCCCGTGCATTGCGGACCGCAATTTGCCATCCTCCACGGGCACGGAGGGGAAACGGTCATGTGAACGAGCCCTTAGGCTGTTTTATAGTACAATATATATTTGATTTATGTATATTTATAGTATGAATCACTTTTCTTATGCTCTTTATAAATGGTTCTGGACATTTAAAAGTCATTAGCTGATGTGATAGTGGAAGGGGGTGTACTTTTTTGTTAATTTGTTTGTACGTGGGGCACCACGGTGTCTGGAAAAGTACTGGAACTGTATATATCTAGCCCAGCATGCTTAGAGGGATGAGATAAAATAATCCAGGAAAGCTGGGTTGCTTCAAAAATTGCAGCATTTTTAACACAGTTTCATGTTTAGCCCCTTTAGGATCAGGCTATTTTTTACTCCCAGCCTTCCCAGAACCATAACGTTTTTATTTTTCCATTCACATATGAATGCCTGTTTTTTATGGGACAAGTGGTACTTTCTAATGTCATCATTTAATATTGCATACAATGTACTGAGAAACAAGGAAAAATTCCAAATAAGGTGGCATTGGGGAAAAAAATGCTATTCTGTCAAGTTTTCTGGGTTTTGCTTTTATGGCATTCACGTTTTTATCTCGATGGCTCAGTACAATTATGGCAATACCACATTTGTATAGTTTTTCATGCTTTTTAATACTGAAAAAAAAAATTAAACAGAATTAGTTTTCTATTTTTATCACCATATTCTGACTCCTACAACTTTCTTGTAGTTATGTGTATGGAACTGTGTGGGGGCTAATTTTTTGCAGGTCAATAAGTACTTTTCATTGATACCATTTTGGGGTGTGTATGACTTTGTTCACCTTTTTATTCAATTTTGAGCTCTCAGATGCTGTGGTCAAATCAGGGGTTAAATTTGTGTGATCAACGTTATTAGCCCCAGGCACTTGGCGGCTATGGTGCCTGCTGGGCTCATGAGCAGGCGCCATCTTTAAATACTTGACTGCCGACATATATTTACATTAGGCGGCCGGGAAAGGGTTAATGTTGTAAAAAAAAATCATGACTTGACCACACTATATGAATAATCCCATGGTCATTTCATGTAAAACTCCAGCTTTATCTGATTCTAAAAGTTTGCAGGAACAATACAATCTTTTATGTAAAGATTTCAAGGGGTTGTTACTTTTAACATTGTTTGATCTGTTTCTAGTTGCTTACTAGAAAAACCCTTTGAAGAAGACATTCCCAGTAGTTGTAGTTTGTTTGATAGAGAGCTCTAAATCCCCTGTATAGTTACATTATAAAATTCTGAATAACTGCAGTCACCACTAGAGGGAGCATAGGAGTTATTTGCATATGTTTTGTACATAGAATAGAATCATAAGACTGTGATTATCAATGTTTGTAGTCTTGTCTGAAATCCTTTGTTGATTTTTATTTTTTTTGTTCAATACATGTGAAAACTTTATACAGTAAGCCCCTGAGATCCCTCTAGTGAGAATTCTGTCTATACTGAGGACTAGGTTTCCATTAACCCCCATCACTGATTTAAACGATTTGGGCGTAATAGTGAAACATGTCTTGTTTTTTCAAAGTTATTTTGGTTTGTTCCTACATTTTCTCTAGATGCCTTTTATGGAGTACTGTGTATCGCGATGTCAGCCCTTGCATCTAAAATGGGAAGTGTGGTCCAGGTAAATATTCTGTCATCTTAAAGGAAAAGGTTCACACTGTTAAACATTTTGCATCTGGAAACAGTAATTTTCTGAAACTAAACTTACCTAAAAGTGTATTCTGCCACTAAAGACTATAAAATATATAGAAGTATTCTCACCCTGTCTATTATCTATCCAAGACCATATGCCATCTGTTGGGGTGTTGGGCTTCACAATGTCTCCAGTAACAAATATACAGAAAAATGTATGGTACAGCTCAATTCAAATAAAGTATAGGTTTTATTATAGACAAAATGAAAAAATATACTATGGATTCAAGAATTAAAAGTACATAAAACACTTACGCATTCTGAACAGAATAGTTTATTGTCATTGCATAAACTCATATGGTGCAAAAAAATTGAATATAAACCCCCTAGGTTATGTTTACTAATGTTAATGTTGGGGTGGCTATTGCACCAAAGAAGAAAAACATTGTGAAAAGTGTGATATCGGCTACATGCATTTCTGTCTTGTGCTTTAGGGTTGGAGGACCCTATTAGTATCCATTATTCCTCTCAATGACTATATTCCCTATTAGGCTGTATAGGTCACTCAGGAACCAACTTTATTAGCAAGAGAGAATGAGTGTGCATTTATATAAATCCCAGCAACACTTGACCACAGCTGATCGTTCAGGATTTCAGATGAATCGCGGCAGGTGTCACAGCTGAAATCCCACAGTTGAGTCATTCTGAAGTTAGAATATATCAGTAAAAAGGCTCTTAAAGATGTTTTCTAAGGGTGTACATCTCCTCCACAACAATCACAGCCCTGTATTTATAATGTAATTACAGAACTTGTTACTGCTGAATCTGTAAAATATTTATGACAATCTCAAATTTGTTACAACATAAAGATAATGTGTCGGCAGAAAATGACCTATTGTTTAAGGACTTCCGCCAGCACGGTGGACTTGTGGTAGCGCGTATCCGGCAGGCTGTTCCCCCGCCGGAAAAGGCTACCGCAAGTGTGAAGGTAGTCTAAATCATATTTATAAACATATTTAATTATGTTATTTTCAATTTTCCATGTCAATGTCTATATTTAAACAAAAACTAAAAAAATCCTGCAGTTCTTGCACTGGTCACTAAGCCTAATAATAGGCGCTGATTCTTGGTCTGTACAGATCACTTTACTGCAGTTATATATCATTCTAATCCTGCCTATAATGATATCACCTCTGTGTACAGATAAATCAGGATCCTCCATTCACAATAGGTGATTGTCAAACCTTATCTATTCTTTCCTTGTACAATGACCTCACAGAGCATGCCTAGAAAACTCTCCCATGAGGTCTCCTCCTGTCCATTGCGTCTATGGACCATGGGACTGCCGTAAAGCAGTTTTCTTAATGCTTTCTAAATGTTGTTAAGGACAGCTCAGGCAAGATGGCCTCCCCCATAATCATGTTCAGGAAATAGAATAAAAAATATACAATCAGAAAATAAAAACAGATTAGAAAAAATGGTCTTTAAAGAGACCCTCCAGCCAGAAGCTCAACATGATGGCTGCTTTTTAGCTTGGCTCCATAAGGACAGAAAACTGTGATGTGTGACTGCAGTTTAGCCACAGTTCCTACAGGACTGTGAGGTAGTCTGAGATGCTGCCAGCGACATTACTAGAGTCTTCTGGGCCTCAGAGCAAGCTTTGAACTGGGCCCCTCCTGTGCATTATAAAAAAAAAATTATATGCTTCCTCCCCAAAACAGGTGTTAATGATGTAAACATCATTTTTTGGAGTATCTTGATGACTGACTTAGGCTACTTTCACACTAGCGTTTCACGGGTCAATAAACTGACTAAACGCAGACAAACGGAAGCCATTCAGACGGATCCGTTCAAACGTTCTGTATTGCGGATCCGTTTGTCACGTTCGTTTCCGTTTCGCCATCCGGATCCGTTTTGGAATAAGAATAAGCCTCTCTAGGTTCCATCTTCATGTATTCAGAACCCCAGGGTTGACATACTCCTATATTTCTCCAGGGCTATCTTGTTGAAATTCAAAGTTGGTCCGGCTTTGATAATGGACCACACCTTTCGGACTCTTGTACACGACTACATGACCTTAAAGATATATAGTGTTCGTTAGTGGGCAATATGTACCTGATCGTCCTTGATCGTGCGTACGGGAGTACAGAGCATCATGATGCTGACCATGTTGTGCCGCAAACTGGGCTATGGTCCCGCACTCATATGATCTATTAGTGCAAGACTATATCCCCGCGGGCAGCTCGACTTGCACAGAATCATTGTACACTATGATGCTGTGTACTCTTGTGCACACGATCAATACTACTACGGGACATATGGCCCGCTCAAGGACCATATGTCTCTTGGGGCATACAGTCGTGTGCAAGAGGCTTTAAAGGGGTTTTCTGATCTCATACAATGGGGGCATACCACTAAAATATGCCCACATTGTCTTATAGGTGCGGGTCCCACTGCTGGTACCCTCACATATATTGAGAACGGAGCCAAGAAAGTGGATGAGGTCGCACTGCGCCGCCGCCCTCCATTCATTTCTATGGGAGAGGCGGGGATTAGCATTTGGTGGTGGACGTACCACGGGAAATTTGTTGTCCTCCAGCTACAGTACTCCCCGCTCCGTTCTCGATATAGGTGCGGGTCCTACCAATGTTACCCACACCTATCAGACAATGGGGGCATATTCAAGCAAAATCCCCCCATTGTCTATGTGAATACCCCTTTTAAAAACTGCATGTCCCTTGCGTGTCCCTTGTGGTAATCACACTAGTTATATTAGAGCGTCATCGGGAAAATCATTAAACGGTAAAATTACAATTTATTAATGAATTCCTGATGATGCTGATGGACCGTGACTCCCACAAGGGCTCATATGAAAGGGCACAAGATTGAACAATGAACAAGTATTTGCTTGTTCATGTGCCAATCATAGGGTCTACGATCAATAAAGAGCCAAAAGATAGCTCAATATTGATGGTCATGTTAATTACAACATCGGCACTAATGCTGTTTTGATATAAAAACTACCAAGGGTGTTATAATAAACGCACAGTAGTGAGACTAGGGTAGTTTTTATTTCAACACAGCTGCAGTGCCAAGGTTACCCTGTACAGGACAATAAAAAGACAGACACAGCTTGTAGAGTAAAGTATAAATAAAGTTTTATTTTTTTAACAATAAAAAACTAAAATAAATATAAACAAAAAATCTATAATTGTTGAAAATGGTGAGGGGAGGTGGACTGTCGTGGACTAGATGGTCTGGAGCTGGCGATGGTAGCTCCCCTGTCCTGGCGATCTACTGAGGTGAAACTACGGGCCACAGGAAAGGATGCAGGGCGTATTTGTGGGGTGTGGAGAAAGGAAGGGTCTGAGGAGGAGGGGACCTGAGCATGTGTAGAGGTGGAGGGAGTTTGAAAAGAAGTAGGAGGAAAATACTGAGCAGGAGAAGAATAAGAAAGAGAAGGTAACACATGCTCGGGGGGGGTGGGAAGGGAAAGGTTGGCGGTACTGGCCACTGGAGTGGGATGGGGGGTAGGTGTGGGATGGGGGATAGGTGTGGGATAGGGGTGGGGGTTGGGGGCGGTGCATAATTTCCCATGACCCGTTCTCTAGCATGATCTTGAACTCATGTAACTGCTCGGGCGTCATTGAGTCCATCAAACTGATCATGATTAGCCCATAATGGTAGTTTGGGCTGCGTTGAAACGCCGACTCCGCCCCCTCCCAGCGGTGAATCAAGTCAGCACCAAACTCCATCTGATGTTGGGCAAAACCTTCTAGAGCGTCGGAAACGACCTCTATAAGGTTTGCATAATCAGCTCGATTTAGCCTACCGGATCTCTGCCCGCTCACCAGGGCTCTCAAATTTTGGCGAAAACCTAAGAGCCTCTGATGAGCGGAGGGATTCGGTAGGGGACCCGGATTATCCTGAGCCGATACATGAGGGACAGGAGGGCTGGCGCTGGCGATCTGTTCCGGTTCCGCCTCAGGAGGTTGTTCAGGCTCCCGAGTGACAGTGGCAGTTCTGTAGGAAAAAAATAAGGAAAGTTAGGAATTGTTCTTTAAATAAATCATCCATGTTCTATGCTATGTCTACCGTATACCATAGGGGACTGGCCAAAACAGGGGAGCCAAACACTCCGCTGTCTCAGACAGCCCCTTACACTCAGACGGAGAGAATAGTTGTCCCTCTGACCATAGGGGACTGGCCAAAACAGGGGAGCCAAATGCTCCGCTGTCTCAGACAGCCCCTTACACTCAGACGGAGAGAATAGTTGTCCCTCTGACTGTAGGGGACCGGCCAAAACAGGAGAGCCAAACACTCCGCTGTCTCAGACAGCCCCTTTACAAAGAAATGTTTAACAGTTGTTAAAAATATTTACCTTCTTGGTGCCATCGCCCTTCGTAGGAACCCCAGGGCCGCCGTATGGATGTATGGGGTCCCTGAGGTTCCTCCGGAGACACCCGGGGCCTGAACCTCCTTGTTATAATCCCTCCTGAAGCGGTCCCGGATAGATCGCCAACGCGTTGTAACCTGTTTGACTATAGAAAAAAACATAAAAAATTAAATCAGCATGATGAAAGGAAAAGAACAATATTAATGTATTAAAATACATATTGCTTTACTTACCATATTTTTCCTGAGCTGACGCATTTAGATCCCCCGAGGTCTCAAAAACTTCCGCACAGATGTCCCTCCAGAGCCGCTGGGTCAGATTATGATCAGCGTGGTGGCGGTCGGAGTGGTCCCATAATGCTGGACGCGCCTCCACCAGTTGGATGAGGAGCAGGTTATTGATGGTAGGAACCCCGAACTCCTCATCTTCCCTGGTGGAGCCTACGGAACCCTGAAAAAAAGGAAATACAAAATTAAATGTAAATCCTAATACACAATGCAAATTAAAACTACTTAATTCAAGACTTACACGTCTACGACCGCCACGCTCATTCCCGCGGACTCTGGAGGCGACTGGGGGATCCTCGCTGGCGGCTCTAGGTGCAGATTGCTGAAACAAACATTATATTTTTAAAAAATATATATTTAAAGAAAAAATAAATTATATATATATATATATATATATATATATATATATATATATATATATATATACACTGCGTGCAGATCTATTAGGCAAATGAGTATTTTGACCACATCATCCTCTTTATGCATGTTGTCTTACTCCAAGCTGTATAGGCTCGAAAGCCTACTACCAATTAAGCATATTAGGTGATGTGCATCTCTGTAATGAGAAGGGGTGTGGTCTAATGACATCAACACCCTATATTAGGTGTGCATAATTATTAGGCAACTTCCTTTCCTTTGGCAAAATGGGTCAAAAGAAGGACTTGACAGGCTCAGAAAAGTCAAAAATAGTGAGATATCTTGCAGAGGGATGCAGCACTCTTAAAATTGCAAAGCTTCTGAAGCGTGATCATCGAACAATCAAGCGTTTCATTCAAAATAGTCAACAGGGTCGCAAAAAGCGTGTGGAAAAACCAAGGCGCAAAATAACTGCCCATGAACTGAGAAAAGTCAAGCGTGCAGCTGCCAAGATGCCACTTGCCACCAGTTTGGCCATATTTCAGAGCTGCAACATCACTGGAGTGCCCAAAAGCACAAGGTGTGCAATACTCAGAGACATGGCCAAGGTAAGAAAGGCTGAAAAACGACCACCACTGAACAAAACACACAAGTTGAAACGTCAAGACTGGGCCAAGAAATATCTCAAGACTGATTTTTCTAAGGTTTTATGGACTGATGAAATGAGAGTGAGTCTTGATGGGCCAGATGGATGGGCCCGTGGCTGGATTGGTAAAGGGCAGAGAGCTCCAGTCCGACTCAGACGCCAGCAAGGTGGAGGTGGAGTACTGGTTTGGGCTGGTATCATCAAAGATGAGCTTGTGGGGCCTTTTCGGGTTGAGGATGGAGTCAAGCTCAACTCCCAGTCCTACTGCCAGTTTCTGGAAGACACCTTCTTCAAGCAGTGGTATAGGAAGAAGTCTGCATCCTTCAAGAAAAACATGATTTTCATGCAGGACAATGCTCCATCACACGCGTCCAAGTACTCCACAGCGTGGCTGGCAAGAAAGGGTATAAAAGAAGAAAATCTAATGACATGGCCTCCTTGTTCACCTGATCTGAACCCCATTGAGAACCTGTGGTCCATCATCAAATGTGAGATTTACAAGGAGGGAAAACAGTACACCTCTCTGAACAGTGTCTGGGAGGCTGTGGTTGCTGCTGCACGCAATGTTGATGGTGAACAGATCAAAACACTGACAGAATCCATGGATGGCAGGCTTTTGAGTGTCCTTGCAAAGAAAGGTGGCTATATTGGTCACTGATTTGTTTTTGTTTTGTTTTTGAATGTCAGAAATGTATATTTGTGAATGTTGAGATGTTATATTGGTTTCACTGGTAAAAATAAATAATTGAAATGGGTATATATTTGTTTTTTGTTAAGTTGCCTAATAATTATGCACAGTAATAGTCACCTGCACACACAGATATCCCCCTAAAATAGCTAAAACTAAAAACAAACTAAAAACTACTTCCAAAAATATTCAGCTTTGATATTAATGATTTTTTTTGGGTTCATTGAGAACATGGTTGTTGTTCAATAATAAAATTAATCCTCAAAAATACAACTTGCCTAATAATTCTGCTCTCCCTGTATATTGCGGTATTCATGCGGTTCATTTGCGATTTTTTGTATTATAGAATCTTGAATTCAACAGAAACATTACCTATATTTTATTTTTGTTATACCTAGTTGCGTTTTGGCCGCACTGGCCACCAATGATGGGGCATTCGGAACGTGATTTTAACTGGGGGGGGGGAGATGTGAGGCCGCACTGGCCACCAATGATGGGGGATTCGGAACGTGATTTTAACAAGGGGGGGGAGATGTGAGGCCGCACTGGCCACCAATGATGGGGAATTCGGAACGTGATTTTAACTAGGAAGGGGAGAGGTGAGGCCGCACTGGCCACCAATGATGGGGGATTCGGAATGTGATTTTAACTAGGAAGGGGAGAGGTGAGGCCGCACTGGCCACCAATGAATGTAATACAGGGGAGTGAGGGGGAGTCTGCTCCCTCCTGCCTGGCAGCACCTGATCTCTTACAGGGGGCTATGATACGCACAATTAACCCCTTAGGTGCGGCACCTGAGGGGTTAATTGTGCGGATCACAGCCCCCTGTAAGAGATCGGGTGCTGCCAGGCAGCAGGGGCAGTCATGTACACAGTTTGTAGGATATTCTAACTTGAAGCGTCCCCATCACTATGGGAACGCCTCTGTGTTAGAATATACTGTCGGATATGAGTTTCGCGATCTAACTCAAATCCGATGGTATATTCTAACATAGACGCGTTCCCATGGTGATGGGGACGCTTCAAGTTAAAATATACCATCGGATTGGAGAAAACTCCGATCCTATGGTATATTAACTCCTGACTTTACATTGAAAGTCAGTGGGGGACGGATCCGTTTGCAATTGCACCATATTGTGTCAACGTCAAACGGATCCGTCCACATTGACTTGCATTGTAAGTCAGGACGGATCCGTTTGGCTCCGCACGGCCAAGCGAAACGACTTTTATTTCATGTCCGTGGATCCTCCAAAAATCAAGGAAGACCCACGGACGAAAAAACGGTCACGGATCATGGACCAACGGAACCCTGTTTTGCGGACCGTGAAAAAATACTGTCGTGTGCATGAGGCCTTATTCACATGTCAGTGTTTTGGTCAGTTATTTCCATCAGTGATTGTGAGCCAAAACCAGGAGTGTAGGCCACACAGACATAAGGTATAAGGGAAAGATCAGCGCCTGTTCTGTGTTTAGAGCCGCACCTGTTTTTGGGTCAAAATCACTGATGGAAATCACTGACCAAACACTGACGTGTGAATGAGGCATAAATGGATCAGGAAACACAAAGTGTAGTGGCCATGCTAGGTTTTGAATAGAGTTGTGCTTCCCCATTTATTCATAGTGCTAGTTGGGGGGGGGGGGGGGAGTGTCAGGTCCTCACCGATCAGATATTAATGATCTATCCTGAAGATAGGCCATCAATATCAGGAGTCTAGAACACCTTTGATTTTCCATTCACACACGAGGGTTTATTTGTTGTGAACAAGTTGCACTTTTTAACGGCACCATTTAATTTACCATATCATGTATTGGCATGGGTAAAAAAAGCTTTTGTGGGGTGAAGTTGAAAAAAACCACAATTTCATTAGGGTTTTGGGGGTTTTGTTTTTACAGTGTTCACTGTGCATTAAACAATGACACAATTACCTTATTCTGCGGTCAGTATGATTATGATGATACGAAATTTATATAGTTTTTCTTATGTTTTACTACTTTTAAAATAAAGACCTTTGGGACAATGACTTTTTATGTTTTCATTCACAGATCAGCTTGAGGGCTTGTTTTTTGTGAAATATCTTCAATTGCATTTTATTTATCATAAAGTGGGGAGAATCTTAAGAAGCACCCCACTATGCGTGTTTGACCCAACAAAACATAGATTGTTGTTTAAAGGGTTTGTCTCACTTCAGCAAATGGCATTTATCATGTACAGAAAGTTAATACAAGCCACTTACTAATATATTGTTATTATCCATGTTACATAGTTACATAGTTAATACGGTTGAAAAAAGACAAATGTCCATCAAGTTCAACCAAGGGATAGGTGGGGACGCGAATCCCAGAAGGAAGTGAGACTCAGATTTCTACACATTTTCATAAGCAATGCTAGTAAAAGTTAAGTTAGATGCACAGGGAGGTTGATGCACCAAGTAGGGTGCTCTCAGTTTTATCAGCGTCACCCCGCTGCTAGAGTGGGATAAATGTAGAAAAGAGATAACTGGGCACACCTAGGATATTGGTAATTGGTATTTAATAGTTAGTTATATAAGTTATTAAAAGTTTATTAAAGGTACTTGCGATAGTTTAGAATGTAAAATCACTGACACACTATTACGTAACATACAAAATATCAATTCTGCGTCCCAGTGGCTGGAGTGGAGCCGCAACAGTCACTGCCGGCAATTGAGCAGCCTCACTCCAATCCCTGCGCAAGCAGAACAAATATGGAACATATAGGCTACATGCACCAAAATAACATTAAGTTGGCGGATTACTGTAGTAATGACATATAGAGGTGATAAAAGTGATAAGATAAATCCAATCTAAAAGGAATAATGTCCCGGTAACGTTATAAATAGAAATTCGTTTCTCCTGAAGGTTAGCAAAAATGTCCAAATGTGCCAAAGGTACCAACAGATGGTGGTGTGTAGTCTATTCACAATGGTGCAATAGTTTGGTTCATTCAATCATTAGGCCAGCGGCGTCCCGCTTATGGTCTAGAATTAATCCGACAGTTGGACAAAAGGACATAGAGGAACAGTCTTACCGGTGATGGAGGGTTCTCACAATAAGGAGAAACCTCTGCCGTCTAACGAAACTTAATCCTGGTTTTTGTGCAGTCGGGTAGGGCTCGCGGTAGATGCTGTAAATCACCTGTTCGCAGTCGAATCACTGCACGAGGTCCCGCTTGTTTGAGTCCTAATAGAATATCCCAACCTTTCAGATGGATGTTTCAGATCGGCTGTACGTGACGAGTCGGCTCAAGATTGTTCCTTTCTCCAGTCGATGCGGTGCACTCGCATATGCTTGAATTTGGGGGGTCAGACCAGACGCGTTTCGGGGTTAAAGTATCCCCTTCATCAGTGGCTATCCGACCTCCCCAAGAGACCTTTCTTTTATGCTCTGGCAAAGAGCTTTACAAAACCCGGTTCCGAATTCAGTTCCGGAAGTCCTGAAAAAAACTTTATATCTCATCGGCGAATATTTTCCTTGTGAGTGTAACAATTCCGCTTTACTTATTCTGCTTATTTAGGAAACCATTGTTATGTTTGCACATTTATAAAGTAGTAATCACTTATATACTGCATCATTTGTTGCAATGTGAAACAACTAGATGACAAAGCTGCGGTTCACTAGCGTCTTTGCTGTCGCCTACCGCCGTCCAGATGATACAATATAAAATGGTACGTTTATAAATATATATATATGTGATATACAACACATATGTAGAACATTTCAGAAGATTTTTCGACAAATATCTCACCATTCCACCATTATATATAGAAAATATCTGTAAGAGTGTCTATAAGAACAGGAATGTGGAGACGTATGAAAAGTATTTTGTTATATAAAATGAGGGAGATGAGTATTAAAAAAGCACCGTGGTGCTATATTCACAATACAATATATAAATTCTAACTCCAAAGGGTCATATATTAATGCCTCTATGGAGTCGGATATCCATATGGCTAGAGGGAGGAAATCGATATGGGTATTGGTGTACACTCATATAGTAAATTTTTTTATAAACATTTTGATTTTTTAATGTTTTTGATTTTTTCTTATATGTTATTAGTTTTTTCTGAGATGAGGGACCAAATCTCAATGGTTAATTGTATTCTTGCCCAAAAATTGGACAAATTACATGAGTCCCATGGGCATAATGTTCATAATGTTAAACATAATATAGAGTCTTGTACAGCCCAAAATATATATATATATGTGTATACACACTAATACCCATAAAATGTTTCTATGGGAATATTAAAATATATAATAGAATATATAATACAAAAATATATATAATAAAAAATTACATATAATAAAAAATTTTTTAACAAAAATCCTTTCATAGAAATTTTTTCCATAAAAAAAATCCTTCATAAAAATTTTTTCACAAAGAATCTTTTTCCATAAAAAATCTCTTTCCCTTCAATAGAAGTCCCATATAAGTCCAAAAGGTTGTGTTGATGTAAATACATATCTCAAAATGTATATATGTTAAAATTGGAGAATAAAAATGGAGAATAAAAAATGGAGAATAAAAAATGGTAAAAGTCAATAAAAATTAATGATCGATAAAAATAATGATTGTCTGTTTGCACAAGGGTTGACCCACACAAGGGAAGCTTTATAGGTAAACAGAACAAGCCATGAACAGTCGGTCAGTTGCACATGTTGAGGAACCATCGTCAAGGGGGAACCAGCCGGGGCATAAAGCTACTCGGCAAAGCTCACCCTTAAAGATAGGTCCCCAACTAGATCTATAAAAAGCCGAATATTTCATATTCAGCATTAAGGCCATCGGGAATCATAGTCTCCATTTCATAGATTCTCTGGGTTTCCAGTCTTGACATTTTACTGATATGGTTCCCTTTTCTCCAGCTCTTTGGTACTCTATCTATGGCCGCAAATTTCAATTTGGATGGGTCACTGTTGTGTGCAATTTTAAAATGTTTAGAGAGTGAGTGAGTTTCTACGCCCTTTTTGATGTTGGATATGTGTTCCGAAAGGCGTTTCTTGAGAGTTCTTTTGGTCCTTCCTATGTATTGGCGTTTACAAGGACATTCTATCATATAGATGACATTTTCTGTACTGCACGTTAAAAGTTCTTTAATAATATGTTTATGTCCATTTGTGGTTGCGATTATTTCTTTTGTTTGTTTTGCGAATGATGTTAGTTTGCAGTTGCCGCATTGACCACATCTGAAAAAGCCTTTAAGATCCATCCATTTTTGAATTGATGATACATTTTTAGATTGATCATCCTCCTTAATTGTAGGGGCTATCTTGTTTCCCAAAGTGGGTGCTTTAGTAAAAACAATCAAGGGTTTTAATGGAATTAATGTGCCTATAGTTTTTTCTTTTTTGATGATGTCCCAATGTTTGTGTATGATATTTTTTATCTTACCGTATTCACTACTATACGGTAATATTATTTTGATTTGGTTATCTATTTTTTCTTTGTGATTATTAGTTTTCTCAGTGAAAAATTTCTCTCTATCCATTTTGGTAACTGTATCTAATGCCACATTTAAAAGGGCTTCTGGATATTCTTTTTTTAAAAATTCGGATTTCATTTTTTCGGCCTCTATTTCAAATTGATCTATCATTGTGCAGTTTCTCCTTAAGCGTTGGAACTGGCCTTGCGGAATGTTAATGAGCCAGCTTGGTAGGTGGCAGCTGTTAAATAAAATGTAACTGTTCCGCGTTGAGGGCTTGATAAAAGTGCATGTTTTGAGTACATTCTCATCCACGTATATTTTCAAGTCCAAAAATTCCAATGCTTCTTGACTGTTGGATCCCGAAAATTTTAAGTTAAAATCATTACGGTTAATATCGTCTAAAAACTGTTTGAGTGATTCTGGGCTCGATTGCCATATAAAAAACACATCATCAATGTATCTTTGCCAGAGCACCAGGTCCGTCCCCAGTCTTGGAGTAACGAATTTTTCTTCCCAATTAGCCATAAATAAATTAGCGTAACTGGGGGCGAACCTGGTGCCCATGGCAGTGCCCCGAATCTGCAGATAAAAAGCTCCATTAAAATAAAAATAGTTGTGGTTTAAAATAAAATCAATTCCCTCAATTAAAAAATTTATCTGTTTTTCTGTTAATCTACCCTCGGTTATAAGTTCTTCTCTTGTTGTTTTTTTACCTTGTTCATGGTCTATGACCGTATATAAAGATTGGACATCTAAAGATCCCATTATCCAATGTTTTTGGAAATGCATATTCTCTATTTTCTTTATGATCTGCGTTGTATCTTTGACATAAGATGGTGTATTTTTCACCCTTGTTTGGAGTAAAATGTCAATGTACATTGAGAGATTTGCTGTTAGTGAATCAATCCCTGAAATAATGGGGCGTCCAGGTGGATTGGTACTATCCTTGTGTACTTTTGGGATGCAATAAAAAGCCGGGATCCGTGGGTATTTATTTAATATAAAATCATATTCTTGATTATTTAAAATTCCGCTATCCATTCCTCTCTTACAGAGATTCCCTAATTCTGTATAGAATTGCTCCGTGGGGTCACTTTTTAAAATTGGTATGTAGTGGTGTCTGCCAGTTGACGTAGGCACTCCACATTATATTTATCGGTATCTTGAATCACTATGGAGCCTCCTTTGTCCGCTGGACGAATTATAATATTATTTTCCTTTTGTAGGTGTTTTAGTGCTGTAATTTCTTTTTGTGTGAGATTGTTACGTTTATACTTCGAATTATTTTTTATCTTTTTTACGTCCTTCATCACACATTCTTTGAATGTGATCAGTTCTTGACTGAGTACATTGCGCGGGTATTTTTTTGATTTATTTTTCAGAGAGGTGTGTCTAATTGTATCATTATTTGTGGAAGAAATAATTTCTCGATTTATCGGGTTTTTTAGGAAGTATTTTTTTAAACATAATTTTCTTATGAATTTTTCTACTCCAATAAAGGTCTCAAACTTATTAAGTGGTTTCGTTGGCGCAAATTTTAACCCCTTATTGAGGAGCTGTTTCTGCGTATCTGATAGGGTTACTGTGCTGAGATTAATGATGGCATCATTTGTGATTACGGGTGATGTCTGTAGTGATGGTGTCTTTTTTCTTGTACCTCTTCGTGTCTTCCCCTTTCTGTGTCGTAGTGTGTCGCCCTGTGTGTGTGATTGTGGTTGTGATATTCGTCTTGTGAGTTGTGTCTCCTCATATTTGGGGTCTTGTGAATCTGTGATGTGTTTTGGGTCTTGTTTCTCAAATTGTATTGGTGATCTATGTGCATGTTTTTCTGTGTGTTTTGTGCTCTCGGTGGGGGTGATCTTTGTCTTATCCGTGAACGGTGATGTGGGGGAGTGCGATCTAAAAAATGATTTGATTCTTCCAACATTTCAAATCTGTTATATGTGGGTATATTAAAGTGTTCATTTCTTGCTATTTCTTGTTCATTCGTGTCTGCTTCTTTTTCCATATTACTACTTGCTACTATAGTCGGTGCATGTTCATCATGTCCCTCCCTATTGATGATTTCCCTATCAGTTCTTCCTCTTCTTTTAAAATTCAATTTCTTTACCTTTTTCTCTATTATTTCTTGTTCTATTCTGTCCAAGTTTTTACATATATTAATCTGGATTCTATTAATTTCCTCACTCCTAGTGAATTTGTCAATTATCAGTCTTAACTCAGAAATACGTTTGGTAGTTTCTTCCAGTATTTCTGTACGTCTTTTGATGATTAGTTTAGTACACATAACCGACTGTTCATGGAGTAAGTCCTCCCATTCTTTGTTAAATTCAACACTAAATAAATCTTGCGCAGGAAATTTGATGAAAGTTAACCCTTTAGGGATTTTATCAATTTCAATACACCGTCTTAATGTCTTAATTTCCCACCGCTGTTTGAGTTGGCGGATTAATAGTGTTTCCAATTCTCTAAAAGTATTAGTAATACAGATTTCAGAATTGGAAATATCCGTATTGTTACTATTAAAAAGAAAGTTATCAACTTTTTGTCTTTTGGTTTCTATATGATCCCAAATATCCATGATGAATCAACCAACCGTGCGACCCACTAGGGTGACAGTCAGAAGAAATGCTAGTAAAAGTTAAGTTAGATGCACAGGGAGGTTGATGCACCAAGTAGCGTGCTCTCAGTTTTAGCAGCGTCACCCCGCTGCTAGAGTGGGATAAATGTAGAAAAGAGATAACTGGGCACACCTAGGATATTGGTAATTGGTATTTAATAGTTAGTTATATAAGTTATTAAAAGTTTATTAAAGGTACTTGCGATAGTTTAGAATGTAAAATCACTGACACACTATTACGTAACATACAAAATATCAATTCTGCGTCCCAGTGGCTGGAGTGGAGCCGCAACAGAAACATCCATCTGAAAGGTTGGGATATTCTATTAGGACTCAAACAAGCGGGACCTCGTGCAGTGATTCGACTGCGAACAGGTGATTTACAGCATCTACCGCGAGCCCTACCCGACTGCACAAAAACCAGGATTAAGTTTCGTTAGACGGCAGAGGTTTCTCCTTTTTGTGAGAACCCTCCATCACCGGTAAGACTGTTCCTCTATGTCCTTTTGTCCAACTGTCGGATTAATTCTAGACCATAAGCGGGACGCCGCTGGCCTAATGATTGAATGAACCAAACTATTGCACCATTGTGAATAGACTACACACCACCACCTGTTGGTACCTTTGGCACATTTGGACATTTTTGCTAACCTTCAGGAGAAACGAATTTCTATTTATAACGTTACCGGGACATTATTCCTTTTAGATTGGATTTATCTTATCACTTTTATCACCTCTATATGTCATTACTACAGTAATCCGCTAACTTAATGTTATTTTGATGCATGTAGCCTATATGTTCCATATTTGTTCTGCTTGCGCAGGGATTGGAGTGAGGCTGCTCAATTGCCGGCAGTGACTGTTGCGGCTCCACTCCAGCCACTGGGACGCAGAATTGATATTTTGTATGTTACGTAATAGTGTGTCAGTGATTTTACATTCTAAACTATCGCAAGTACCTTTAATAAACTTTTAATAACTTATATAACTAACTATTAAATACCAATTACCAATATCCTAGGTGTGCCCAGTTATCTCTTTTCTACATTTATTCCACTCTAGCAGCGGGGTGACGCTGCTAAAACTGAGAGCACCCTACTTGGTGCATCAACCTCCCTGTGCATCTAACTTAACTTTTACTAGCATTTCTTCTGACTGTCACCCTAGTGGGTCGCACGGTTGGTTGATTCATCATGGATATTTGGGATCATATAGAAACCAAAAGACAAAAAGTTGATAACTTTCTTTTTGATAGTAACAATACGGATATTTCCAATTCTGAAATCTGTATTACTAATACTTTTAGAGAATTGGAAACACTATTAATCCGCCAACTCAAACAGCGGTGGGAAATTAAGACATTAAGACGGTGTATTGAAATTGATAAAATCCCTAAAGGGTTAACTTTCATCAAATTTCCTGTGCAAGATTTATTTAGTGTTGAATTTAACAAAGAATGGGAGGACTTACTCCATGAACAGTCGGTTATGTGTACTAAACTAATCATCAAAAGACGTACAGAAATACTGGAAGAAACTACCAAACGTATTTCTGAGTTAAGACTGATAATTGACAAATTCACTAGGAGTGAGGAAATTAATAGAATCCAGATTAATATATGTAAAAACTTGGACAGAATAGAACAAGAAATAATAGAGAAAAAGATAAAGAAATTGAATTTTAAAAGAAGAGGAAGAACTGATAGGAAAATCATCAATAGGGAGGGACATGATGAACATGCACCGACTATAGTAGCAAGTAGTAATATGGAAATAGAAGCAGACACGAATGAACAAGAAATAGCAAGAAATGAACACTTTAATATACCCACATATAACAGATTTGAAATGTTAGAAGAATCAAATCATTTTTTAGATCGCACTCCCCCACATCACCGTTCACGGATAAGACAAAGATCACCCCCACCGAGAGCACAAAACACACAGAAAAACATGCACATAGATCACCAATACAATTTGAGAAACAAGACCCAAAACATATCAAAGATTCACAAGACCCCAAATATGAGGAGACACAACTCACAAGACGAATATCACAACCACAATCACACACACAGGGCGACACACTACGACACAGAAAGGGGAAGACACGAAGAGGTACAAGAAAAAAGACACCATCACTACAGACATCACCCGTAATCACAAATGATGCCATCATTAATCTCAGCACAGTAACCCTATCAGATACGCAGAAACAGCTCCTCAATAAGGGGTTAAAATTTGCGCCAACGAAACCACTTAATAAGTTTGAGACCTTTTATTGGAGTAGAAAAATTCATAAGAAAATTATGTTTAAAAAAATACTTCCTAAAAAACCCGATAAATCGAGAAATTATTTCTTCCACAAATAATGATCCAATTATACACACCTCTCTGAAAAATAAATCAAAAAAATACCCGCGCAATGTACTCAGTCAAGAACTGATCACATTCAAAGAATGTGTGATGAAGGACGTAAAAAATAATTCGAAGTATAAACGTAACAATCTCACACAAAAAGAAATTACAGCACTAAAACACCTACAAAAGGAAAATAATATTATAATTCGTCCAGCGGACAAAGGAGGCTCCATAGTGATTCAAGATACCGATAAATATAATGTGGAGTGCCTACGTCAACTGGCAGACACGACTACATACCAATTTTAAAAAGTGACCCCACGGAGCAATTCTATACAGAATTAGGGAATCTCTGTAAGAGAGGAATGGATAGCGGAATTTTAAATAATCAAGAATATGATTTTATATTAAATAAATACCCACGGATCCCGGCTTTTTATTGCATCCCAAAAGTACACAAGGATAGTACCAATCCACCTGGACGCCCCATTATTTCAGGGATTGATTCACTAACAGCAAATCTCTCAATGTACATTGACATTTTACTCCAAACAAGGGTGAAAAATACACCATCTTATGTCAAAGATACAACGCAGATCATAAAGAAAATAGAGAATATGCATTTCCAAAAACATTGGATAATGGGATCTTTAGATGTCCAATCTTTATATACGGTCATAGACCATGAACAAGGTAAAAAAACAACAAGAGAAGAACTTATAACCGAGGGTAGATTAACAGAAAAACAGATAAATTTTTTAATTGAGGGAATTGATTTTATTTTAAACCACAACTATTTTTATTTTAATGGAGCTTTTTATCTGCAGATTCGGGGCACTGCCATGGGCACCAGGTTCGCCCCCAGTTACGCTAATTTATTTATGGCTAATTGGGAAGAAAAATTCGTTACTCCAAGACTGGGGACGGACCTGGTGCTCTGGCAAAGATACATTGATGATGTGTTTTTTATATGGCAATCGAGCCCAGAATCACTCAAACAGTTTTTAGACGATATTAACCGTAATGATTTTAACTTAAAATTTTCGGGATCCAACAGTCAAGAAGCATTGGAATTTTTGGACTTGAAAATATACGTGGATGAGAATGTACTCAAAACATGCACTTTTATCAAGCCCTCAACGCGGAACAGTTACATTTTATTTAACAGCTGCCACCTACCAAGCTGGCTCATTAACATTCCGCAAGGCCAGTTCCAACGCTTAAGGAGAAACTGCACAATGATAGATCAATTTGAAATAGAGGCCGAAAAAATGAAATCCGAATTTTTAAAAAAAGAATATCCAGAAGCCCTTTTAAATGTGGCATTAGATACAGTTACCAAAATGGATAGAGAGAAATTTTTCACTGAGAAAACTAATAATCACAAAGAAAAAATAGATAACCAAATCAAAATAATATTACCGTATAGTAGTGAATACGGTAAGATAAAAAATATCATACACAAACATTGGGACATCATCAAAAAAGAAAAAACTATAGGCACATTAATTCCATTAAAACCCTTGATTGTTTTTACTAAAGCACCCACTTTGGGAAACAAGATAGCCCCTACAATTAAGGAGGATGATCAATCTAAAAATGTATCATCAATTCAAAAATGGATGGATCTTAAAGGCTTTTTCAGATGTGGTCAATGCGGCAACTGCAAACTAACATCATTCGCAAAACAAACAAAAGAAATAATCGCAACCACAAATGGACATAAACATATTATTAAAGAACTTTTAACGTGCAGTACAGAAAATGTCATCTATATGATAGAATGTCCTTGTAAACGCCAATACATAGGCAGGACCAAAAGAACTCTCAAGAAACGCCTTTCGGAACACATATCCAACATCAAAAAGGGCGTAGAAACTCACTCACTCTCTAAACATTTTAAAATTGCACACAACAGTGACCCATCCAAATTGAAATTTGCGGCCATAGATAGAGTACCAAAGAGCTGGAGAAAAGGGAACCATATCAGTAAAATGTCAAGACTGGAAACCCAGAGAATCTATGAAATGGAGACTATGATTCCCGATGGCCTTAATGCTGAATATGAAATATTCGGCTTTTTATAGATCTAGTTGGGGACCTATCTTTAAGGGTGAGCTTTGCCGAGTAGCTTTATGCCCCGGCTGGTTCCCCCTTGACGATGGTTCCTCAACATGTGCAACTGACCGACTGTTCATGGCTTGTTCTGTTTACCTATAAAGCTTCCCTTGTGTGGGTCAACCCTTGTGCAAACAGACAATCATTATTTTTATCGATCATTAATTTTTATTGACTTTTACCATTTTTTATTCTCCATTTTTTATTCTCCATTTTTATTCTCCAATTTTAACATATATACATATATACATTTTGAGATATGTATTTACATCAACACAACCTTTTGGACTTATATGGGACTTCTATTGAAGGGAAAAAGATTCTTTGTGAAAAATTTTTTATGAAGGATTTTTTTTATGGAAAAAATTTCTATGAAAGTATTTTTGGTAAAATTTTTTTTATTATATGTAATTTTTTATTATATATATTTTTGTATTATATATTCTATTATATATTTTAATATTCCCATAGAAACATTTTATGGGTATTAGTGTGTATACACATATATATATATATATATTTTGGGCTGTACAAGACTCTATATTATGTTTAACATTATGAACATTATGCCCATGGGACTCATGTAATTTGTCCAATTTTTGGGCAAGAATACAATTAACCATTGAGATTTGGTCCCTCATCTCAGAAAAAACTAATAACATATAAGAAAAAATCAAAAACATTAAAAAATCAAAATGTTTATAAAAAAATTTACTATATGAGTGTACACCAATACCCATATCGATTTCCTCCCTCTAGCCATATGGATATCCGACTCCATAGAGGCATTAATATATGACCCTTTGGAGTTAGAATTTATATATTGTATTGTGAATATAGCACCACGGTGCTTTTTTAATACTCATCTCCCTCATTTTATATAACAAAATACTTTTCATACGTCTCCACATTCCTGTTCTTATAGACACTCTTACAGATATTTTCTATATATAATGGTGGAATGGTGAGATATTTGTCGAAAAATCTTCTGAAATGTTCTACATATGTATATATTTATAAACGTACCATTTTATATTGGACGGCGGTAGGCGACAGCAAAGACGCTAGTGAACCGCAGCTTTGTCATCTAGTTATTTCACATTGCAACAAATGATGCAGTATATAAGTGATTACTACTTTATAAATGTGCAAACATAACAATGGTTTCCTAAATAAGCAGAATAAGTAAAGCGGAATTGTTACACTCACAAGGAAAATATTCGCCGATGAGATATAAAGTTTTTTTCAGGACTTCCGGAACTGAATTCGGAACCGGGTTTTGTAAAGCTCTTTGCCAGAGCATAAAAGAAAGGTCTCTTGGGGAGGTCGGATAGCCACTGATGAAGGGGATACTTTAACCCCGAAACGCGTCTGGTCTGACCCCCCAAATTCAAGCATCTGCGAGTGCACCGCATCGACTGGAGAAAGGAACAATCTTGAGCCGACTCGTCACGTACAGCCGATCTGAAACATCCATCTGAAAGGTTGGGATATTCTATTAGGACTCAAACAAGCGGGACCTCGTGCAGTGATTCGACAGCGAACAGGTGATTTACAGCATCTACCGCGAGCCCTACCCGACTGCACAAAAACCAGGATTAAGTTTCGTTAGACGGCAGAGGTTTCTCCTTATTGTGAGAACCCTCCATCACCGGTAAGACTGTTCCTCGATGTCCTTTTGTCCAACTGTCGGATTAATTCTAGACCATAAGCGGGACGCCGCTGGCCTAATGATTGAATGAACCAAACTATTGCACCATTGTGAATAGACTACACACCACCACCTGTTGGTACCTTTGGCACATTTGGACATTTTTGCTAACCTTCAGGAGAAACGAATTTCTATTTATAACGTTACCGGGACATTATTCCTTTTAGATTGGATTTATCTTATCACTTTTATCACCTCTATATGTCATTACTACAGTAATCCGCCAACTTAATGTTATTTTGGTGCATGTAGCCTATATGTTCCATATTTGTTCTGCTTGCGCAGGGATTGGAGTGAGGCTGCTCAATTGCCGGCAGTGACTGTTGCGGCTCCACTCCAGCCACTGGGACGCAGAATTGATATTTTGCATGTTACGTAATAGTGTGTCAGTGATTTTACATTCTAAACTATCGCAAGTACCTTTAATAAACTTTTAATAACTTATATAACTAACTATTAAATACCAATTACCAATATCCTAGGTGTGCCCAGTTATCTCTTTTCTACACATTTTCATAAGCATTTATGTTTTTTACTTTTAAGAATTCGTCTAAACCCTTTTTGAAACTGTCCACTGTTCCTGCTGTGACCTCGTCCTGAGGAAGTCTATTCCACAGATTCACCGTTCTTACAGTAAAGAAGCTTTGACGCTTCTGGAGACTGAACAATTCCTTCTCCAGTCGGAGGCAGAGACCCCTTGTCTTTTGGGCACATTTTACATGGAACAGCTTTTTCGCCATATATTTTGTATGACCCATTCATATATTTCTATAGGTTAATCATGTCCCCCCTTAGACGTCTCTTCTCAAGACTAAATAAATTCAATTCTTTTAATCTTTCTTCATAACTAAGACCCTCCATGCCCTTTATCAGTTTAGTTGCTCTCCTCTGTACTTTTTCCAGCTCCAGAGCATCCTTTCTATGGACTGGTGCCCAGAACTGAACTGCATATTCCAGATGAGGCCGCACCAACGCTTTGTAAAGCGGTGATATTGCATCCCTGCCCCGCGAGTCCATGCCTCGTTTAATGCATGACAATATCCTGGTGGCCTTAGAAGCAGCTGATTGACATTGTATGCTGTTATTTAATCTACCATCCACAAGGACACCCAAATCCTTCTCTATAAGTGACTCTCCCAGTGTTACATCACCTAGAACATATGAAGCACAGAGAATATTACTACCAAGATGCGCAACTTTACATTTATCCACATTGAACCTCATTTGCCAAGTTGATGCCCAATCACTCAGAGTGTTCAAGTTGCTTCCTTGGCTGGCTGGATTCATTTCTCCATCACATTATACACTGCTCGTTTCCATGGTTACGTCCACCCTGCAATCCATCAGCGTGGCCATGCTTGCACACTATAAAAAATAGCACCAGCCTATATGAGCTCCCACGTTCCTGGCCACCAGAGAGGCCGTAGCATTTTTTCCTATAGTGTGAAATCATGGCCACCGCTGATGGATTACAAGGTGGTCGTAACCATGGAAACAAGCAGTGTATAATTTGATGGAATAATAAATCTAGCCAGCAAAGGAGGCAATATGGACAACAACAATATATTAGTAAGTGGTGTGTATTAATTTTCTCTACATAATAAATGCCATTTGATGAAGTGAGACAACCCCTTTAAGTATTATGCACAAAATGCATAATGTTGAAATTCATGCAGTTAAATAACAGGGCTAAGGACATGGGTATATATATACATATATAGTATAGTATATATAGTATGGTCAGTTTATGCACAAACCGCTGTATGGTAATATCAATACCGTGTTTCAGTAACATGTGGAGTGAAAATCATTGTGTTTTATTTGTAACCCCAGGCTGCAATGTCCATATTTTCTATGGTTGGAGGGCCCCTTCTTGGATTGTTTTGTTTAGGAATGTTTTTACCGTTCTGCAATTCTTTGGTGAGTATTCTGTTTTCTAAGGGTATATGAAGATGGGATGGATATGCTGTGGAATTTCAGGTGGACAATTCACAGCATTTATAGTAGCTACTAAGTGGATGAGATTTTAAAGGGTGGAGGTGGATTATTCCAAATGGTAAAACAGCAGCTTCGGGGAAATCAAATTCCCAAAAGCTGATTTTCAAAATCTATTAGCAGAATACAGGAATTGTTTATGGTGCTGTATTCTGTGGATGAAGAAATATAGTACATGAGCTGTGACTATGGAATATCAGGTATCCTAATAAACCATTTGCTCTCTCAATTGACAAAATACAGGCTCATAGAAGTTAGAGGGCATCCATATTGGAACTGAGTTGTGGCACCCAGAACGGAAGTTCCTGGTGGTTTGTTTCCCCTTCCGCATCCATTCTATGGACATATTCCCCTTCCTTGTTTAGGCCTCATGCACATTCCAGTATTTTTGGTCCTCATCCGATTCACATTTTTTGCATGTCACATGCAGACCCATTCATTTCAATGGGGCTGCAAAAGATGTGGACAGCACAACGCGTGGTGAAAAAATATGGCATGCACATGGGTTGGATCCATGATTTGAGGACTGCAAAATGGATACAGTCGTGTGTATGAAGCAATAATAACAATGCAGTTCCTCAGGACAGGGGAGTCCTGCAAAGGTACTTGTCACTCAATAACAGTGAGTGGGATTAAGTCCCCCAGTAGCCACATGGTCTTTTTCTAGTGAACATATGCTTTTGACTTCCACTAATAAAAGGAATCATATACAGAGTAGATGTATGTAATTGCCCATCATACAAATTGATATATTAAAGTGGCTCCATAGTAATAGCTGCTGTTTTAAATCATACTTTATGTACTTAATTTAGGTAGAACTGGGTCTATAGTAGATGTCATCTTAAAGGAAATCTGTCAGCAGTTTTACCCATGCTAAACTGCTGACAGCAGTAAGTAGGGGCTGCGAAGAAAAGTACAAAAATATTTTTGTGAAGTTTTTTTTTATCATCGGGAGTAATGTGAATATGAACTTTTATTCTGCTAGATTTTCCTTTTGCAATTGCTTTGGAGGCTAGGCTTTGCTGTGAAATGCTGTCTGTTCTCTGCATTGAGCTGCATCACAGTACCTCCCCTCTGTTCTGAGTGACAGTTATACTGGTCTGGTTGAATGCTACAGCTGTCACTCAGAACAAAGGGGAGGGGCTATAAAGCAGCTCAATGCAGAGAGTATTGAGCACTTCACACTGACACTCTGCCTTCTGGGCACTTAAGGACCACAATCTGGCTGAATAAAAGTTCATATTCACACTATTTCTGATGGTAAAAGCTACACAAAAGATATGTTTTCTGCTGCTCTCCTCAGCCCTCACCTAGTGCTGTCAGCAGTTTAGCATGGTCAAAACTGCTGACAGACTCCCATTAAATACAAAAGCTTTTTGCCAAGGAACAATAATCTAATTTAACATACAATTTTTCCCCACAATCTACAGGGAGCTATTGTGGGACTGCTTGTTGCGTTTTCTATATCTTTATGGGCTGGAATAGGAGCTCAGATCTACCCCCCACTACCTGAGAGTAGCAGACCTCTACCTCTTTCGACTGTTGGTTGTAATTTCAGTGACACAGTTAACATCACGTCTGTTACTGAAATGACAGTAACAACATTTGTCACAGCGGTACAAGCTGAAACCATTGAGAGGTGAGTAACATTGGTTTGATGGTTGTGATTTGATTTTTGTAATTCTATTTATTATTAATGACCTTGTTTCTACAATTTGCTGGAAAATTATATATCATTAATACAATTGTCATTATCCATGTAAGTCACGTGTTCATATTCTTGTATCTTATTAGGCCAGTGCTTGCTGATTATTGGTATTCTTTATCGTACTTATACTTCAGCATCTTGGGGACCCTTTTGGTTTTCATTGTTGGTGCAGTTGTTAGTCTTCTGTCAGGTATGTATGAATTGGTAAATTTTTATAAAACTCAAATACTAAATACAAAGCAAAACACATGCAATATTAGTTATAAAATTGCAGCGACCCCCCCCTAGCTGGTGCAGAGGATGGGAGTGGTGCTGGGCCTGATGAAGTGTTGTGTCACGGTGTACTCCCTCAGGTTCCCTGGGGATCAATGCAGTAGTAATGTAGTATTGAAGAATGAGGCCAGAATTTTTACTACTGGTAATCTGGTGATGGATGTCTTAACTGTAGTCCCTAACCTTACAGCAGTGTCTTGAAAAGCTGAATGTAGCTGTTAACTTTACTGTTTGTCTTCTCAAGGATTCACTTGAGTAAAAATGTTAATTGTTCTCTCTGTAGGAGCAGGAGCTCAGACGTGCACTTCCTTCCTTCTCTGTTATTTAGAGATATTAGAAAAAATTGCGTAGAGGTTTCTTAAGATGCTAACCCTTCAGACACTGTTTTATTAGTAAGCTAGTTGGCACAGTTGCACCCTCTCAGTAGTTTCCTACTAAGAAACTACTGTATCTATTATTGCAAATGCTCCTTCAGTGGGTGTGAGTAATTCATATAATAAAGTGGGAGAGTAGCAGGCAATTTCATTCAGCAGAGTAGAGATTATGATGTCAACAAATTCATTAGTGTCTGTTAATCAATTTATTATAATTAAAGAGCAGGCCAAAGGTCTGACCTAATTTGATTTCCCTTGGTTTGCCAAGGCTCAAGTATGGTATATGTTTGGTATCTGCCTTTCACAATTTTTACCCACAGTGAGGTTAATAGAAAAAAAGATTGCCACAAGTGCTAATTTCATACATAAATTAAGGCCAGGTTTACATGTTCCAACTGATGCATGTATCTGAAACCTCACCCACCCATGCGGGACAATGCCCATATGATTTTTAAGGTAAAGCCATGGTGGGCCACATGCAGCAACTGGAAAACAAATAAACCTGGCCTAATGGGACTCCAGTATGAAATAGATCATGGGGTAATTGAGTGTGTCAACAGTGCACCATAGTAAACAGACACTGGCGGCCAGCACAGGAGAGCTGGCATGGTGAGGGATTAATCAGGTAAGTAATGATCATTTTATGGCATTTATACTCGTGGTCCAATTTTTCTGATCTGGTAAACCTCTTTAATGGTTACTTTTTACATGTCCATATCTGGCATATGCTGTATTATATAGATAATTTAAGCTCTGTTCATATCATGAGTTCCGTATCTTTACAGGATCCATAACAGTGATATTATGATCCATTGGTCTCCGCTACTAATGTATAATGGGTTCGATAGGTTTTTCTGATGGAAAAAACAAACACAAGTGTGATCAGAACATGTGTATTAGCTCTATCCCATCCGGTTTTATTACTTAAAGGGGTTGTCCCATCTGGACATTTATGGAATATCGATAGGATATGCTATAAATGTCAAATACCTGTCAGTCATACTTCTGGGACCTGCCTCTATCTAAAAAATGAGGACCTGCCATGAATGAAGAGCACGCAGTGTATGTATAGTAAGTGCACTTGGCTATCTTTGGAAGTCCTATAACAGTGAATGGAGAGGACATTGAACCTGCTACCTCTCCATTCAACACTATGGGACTTCTGAAAATAGCCAAGCCAGCGATCAGCTATTTTTGGAAATCCAATGACAGTGAATGGAGAGGACATTGCACATGCTACTTCTCCATTCAACACTATGGGAGTTCTGGGAATAATATATCTCCTTATGCAGAGCACTTAAGTGGCTTGAGAAGTCTTATACACCAGGCAATGCTCCTGTAGAACTCTGGGAAAAGGGTATGAAAATGAGCTCTTAACAATCTCTGCCTCTAATGCTAACAGATGTAAGGTAGCTATCCTATAAGTCAATGTTGGACCTTTTAAATAGGCCTTGTGACATAATTTAGAAAACTAATTAGGGGCAATCGTTCCCAAAACAGCTGTCTGCAGATGAGATGCAGGCTTAATTATTATCCAAGTCATGTCACTAGGCATGTTTAAAAGATCGAACATTGAGTTATAGGATAGCTACTTATAAATTGTTGTGTGGGCCATTCTTCTGGTGCAAGTAAGGCTACTTTCACACTCGCGTTTGTGAGATCCGTTCAGGGATCTCACAAGCGGTCCAAAATGGATCAGTTTTGCCCTAATGCATTCTGAATGGAAAAGGATCCGCTCAGAATGCATCAGTTTGCCTCCGATCATTCTCCATTCCGCTCTGGAGGCAGACACCAAAACGCTGCCTGCAGCGTTTTGATGTCCGCTTGACGAAACTGAGACAACGTATTTAAAAGAAGAAAAACTGCTACAAGAGGACATAGTTTTAAATTAGAGGGGCAAAGGTTTAAAAGTAATATCAGGAAGTATTACTTTACTGAGAGAGTAGTGGATGCATGGAATAGCCTTCCTGCAGAAGTGGTAGCTGCAAATACAGTGGAGGAGTTTAAGCATGCATGGGATAGGCATAAGGCCATCCTTCATATAAGATAGGGTCAAAGGCTATTTATAGTATTCAGTATATTGGGCAGACTAGATGGGCCAAATGGTTCTTATCTGCCAACACATTCTATGTTTCTATGTTTCTCTGCCACAATCTGGCACAATAAAAAACGGATCCGTCTTCCATTGACTTTCAATGGAGTTCATGACGGATCCGTCTTGGCTATGTTACAGATAATACAAACTGATCCGTTCATGACGGATGCATGCGGTTGTATTATTGTAACTGATCCGTTTTTGCAGATCCATGACGGATCTGCCCAAAACGCGAGTGTGAAAGTAGCCTAATAAATCTATGTACACAATGTAACTGCCTGTATCTCAATTCAATAAGAGCAACTTGCTCCCCCATTGCCCTGCCACAACTGCTTTATTCAGTGATTGCTGGTGAATATAGATTAAAAAACATAAAAAGTAAGTTCCTGCCTGTCAGCAGAGGTCTGCTCGCTATTTCACACTGGCTACTCCAATAATAAGTCAGTGTCGCTGAGACACTTGGCACCGGAAAGGACTCAGGGTTAGCAAGTCAAGCAGGAGAACATGATTCTGCTTCAAACATGGCCGAGTCAGGCAACAGTGCTTGTATGCATAAGCACACATTAATTAATAAAGTTGGTTCAATCATTTGGTGCTTGTCAGCACAGGATCTAAGTGTCTAATGATGCCCATACAATATTGAATTTATTATTTTGGACAAGTGCCCTGAAATCTGTGCGTATATGTTACAGGCGGATGGAAACAAAACATAAATCGTGACTATCTCTTTGGAAGACAAGATTGTGTACTTGTAGACATGCTCCGCTGCTTTAAGACCAACAAGGTAAGAAGAATAACTGTTAATTTTCAGTGTTTATTTAATAGCTATCTACAGTTATACACCCGTAATACCTTCCCTAATAAAGGAGAATACATAGCCAAAAATACTCCAAAATAGATCTTCAATGCTTAAAATTCAATGCTATAAATATTTCCGTATAGCAATTACTGCTTCATCCAAATTTTATGACATTGGGATAGGTTGAGCATCCTGATGCCCTAAGCCAATGTATGTACTCAATTTCTAGTAGGTCATCAGAAAATGACCTATTAATTAAAACATGTTTTTATGCTAAACATATTTTTTCTAGACTTTTTGATACCTTTTAACATTTTTCATGTCCCTATCTATATTTTTTTTTTAAATCCTAAAACCCTGGAATTTTCACACTGGCCACTAGACCTAAAATATGTTAAGATTTCCTGTTCTTTTTCGAACAGCCACATGGGCCATAGACATAATGATAGTAGACCCTATTGACTTCTATCGGAGAGTTTCTAGGCATGCTCTGTGACCTGTGCTGAGATCAGGAGGGAGTAGATAAGCTGTGATATCACCTATTGTGAGTGGTGGATCCTGTGTTATCTATATAGAAGTGTTATCTGTCATTGTAATTCTGCCTGGGATGTCAATGCAATGGCTACTGAAAAGTTACCTGTACAGAACAGGAAGTCTCAACGTATTATTAGGCCTAGTGGCCAGTGTAAATACTGCATGATTTTAGGTCATTTTATGATGATACATTACCTTTAATATGGTAACAACGTATCAAAAATGACAACTACAATACTTATTGTATATTATAGTAAGTTTCATTAATTTACATGTGCAAATGAAGAAATGTCTTAGTCGCCAGGGGACAACTTCTTTAAGTGAAAGTGTTTATTCATAGATCCTTAACATATCTAAGAAGCGATGAGCAAATCTGTACAATTTGGAGTTCCTACTTTAATACAGACCCCTATTCAAACCGATTTGTCTTATATATCTCCATAAAAGTAAATTTGCTGTTGCTGAAACCCTAGTGTAGCGAATGTTCAGATTCACTCATCTCTCTATAATCCAGTTAATTTTTAAAAATGTAATTTCATGTATCATACATAAAAATATTTGTTATTTCTTTATTGTATAGAAAGAAAATATTGAAGTTTTAGAATGGAAGTCACATCCCGGTGAAGGACACGACAATCCCACTTTTTCACAGGATGATATTAGTTTATCTCAAGTGAAATGAGGAGCAATGCCTGGAGGACTGTCATATTTGTGTATATTAGTTATTTGAACTGACACTAAAAAGGGTTAATCCTCTTGACATCCTCTGTAACATTGAAGATTTTTTTTTTGCTCATTTGGTGCCTAGGGACTAGATAAGTCTTGTATATACTGTCTAATAATAACAAAAACTTTTGGGTTGTCCCCATGAAATCTTCTACAAACAGCTGAGAATGGTAGAAAATATAGAAGAACTTTATAGTTTGGAGGGCACTCAATCAACTGGTGTCACATGGAAAAAATGAGGCTAAGGGTACTTTCACACTAGTGTTTTTCTTTTCCCCTGCGTTGAGTTCCGTCCTAGGGGCTCAAAGCCGGAAAAGAACTGATCAGTTTTATCCCCATGCATTCTGAATGGAGAGCAATCTGTTCAGGATGCATCAGGATGTCTTCAGTTCAGTCTTTTTTACTGGCTTTTCAGAAAACCGTAGCATGTTGTATTTTTACCTCCGGCCAATAATCCGGAACACTTTGACTGAACGCCGGATCCAGCATTTTTCCCATTGACTTGCATTAATGCCGGATCCGGCGCCGTGTGTTCCGTCAAACTGAATCTGGCTTTTGCATGTTAAACACGAAAAATGTGCAAAAAAAGTTAAAGTCTATAAATGGCGGATCTGTTTTTTGAAATGCATTTTTTCATTTTGATCAGAATCCTGATCAGGATTCAAATGTAATCTGTTTTCACACGTTTTTCCGGATCCGGCGGGCAGTTCTGGCGACAGAATTGTCCGCCGGATTCAAACAACGCTAGTGTGAAAGTACCCTTTAGCGATTCTAATATTTCATTTATTGAATTAAAATAGATTAATAAAAACAATAAAAATTAGATCCAACATATATACAGTATCCCTAATCGATTATGACAACATGAATATTTGTAATTGATATATTGTATATGTAAAAGAAACAAAAATGTATATAATAAAAAAATATAATAAAAATATAATAATAAAAATCAATAAACCAAGATTATAGGATTGATATCTACCATAATTCACATTTCATATCAGAAGATCATAGTAAAAATTATTTGTGATATTTATTACATAGTTGATAAGTATGATTTTTTATTTTATTTTAATTGATAATTAATGATTGAATAGATTTATGGTTATCAATAAATGTTATAAATCACTTATTAAGCCAATTGATTATACCAAAGGAATGTATTATAAATATAAGGTATGAGACTGTAAAAATATATATTCAAAGCTGTAGAAAAAACTATCACCCTTACATACACTATAATCATATAAACATATAGCAATAGTCTTTCGTTGGTGTGACAGATTATAATTATATACCCAATCTGAGTCTAAATAGTTCACTCTTCTTGTTGCATCAAAGTTCCTATTGGGTCAATACATATTAAATACAATGTAGCTTTGTATGTTGTAACTTGGTTACTTTACCACTTCCTCTATGTCTCCAAACCGATCCAGCTATAAGGTTCAGTTGCCACAATGTACTTGCCGGGTTGCCCTGGCTGGGAAATCTCGGCGTCCCATGTATTTAATATGTACTAGAGGTATCAGTGGCTCACCTATTTCAGACCTTGGAGTAGGTGCTCACTCCAGGGCGTACCCGTCGCCCAAGCGCATGAAATATATGAAATAACAAAAGGGTGGAGGGCACTCAAATTTGATATGATATGGATTAGAATACAATAGTTATAAAATCTAAAATGAATATAAACATGAGAAATAAAACAAAATATTGTCAGTTTATTCGATTAAATACTGGTAAAAAATAAGAAAAATAATGTAAGTCCAACTGGTTCCAGTAAAAGCCCAAATCACTTGGGGAAATAGAAAAGAGGGAATAAAAAATAGGTGATCATCTTAGGTTGATAGTATATAAACATATGTTGATCTATAAGGATAAATGTTGAAGATATGTCGCACAAGAGTGACAGGGAATCAACTCAAGGTGCACCCACTGACAGATAGCACCCAATCTGACAAGAAGCAAAATATAATAAGAAAGTAATAGTGGGGCTTTCCAATACTGGGGGATAATTTCAAACGCGTTTCGGGGTTTAAGAAAATGACCCCTTCATCAGTTTCCAACCACTGATGAAGGGGTCATTTTCTTAAACCCCGAAACGCGTTTGGTATTATCCCCCAGTATTGGAATACAGACACACGATTAGTTACCAACTAAGGAGGAGTAAAATTCACCATCCTGCAGACTCCATTCGAGTGTACAATGCCTGCTGCACGAGGGGAAGCCGTTATCCTTTGCGGGTCCACGTGGATTGCCATTCTTGGCGCGGGATCTTCTAGTAAATGAGAGCCCTTGAGACCGGAGCACCGAAACACACAGGAGGCGCACCGTATAGAGGGCAGGAGAATCCATTGAAGCCCTCCGGGTAAGATTGTATGTGTCTGCGAGAGTAAGCGATCGCATTCTTTGAAGTATACAGCGGGACGCCGCTGTCTCAACTAAGTGAGCTGGACGCCGCTCCGAATATTGTCAGCGCTGGCTTGAGCTTTAGACTGGAGACTACCTGACATATTGTTTTAAATTGGAAGATATCTGACTACTACTTGAATATATTGATATATCCCTTATAGTGCAGACTATTCAGCACTACTGTGGTTCCGGATGATTAACATCCCATTTGGAAACTCTTGAAGGCTATTGATGGACTATTGAAAGAGTCATCCTTTGCAATATTTGCACTACTGGTTTTAATATACTATGCATTATTGTCCTTGGTAATCACTATTATTGCTGCTAAATTAATCAACTAATATAGATTTTAGGATATTGATTTATTTTATATTCATATTTATTAATAAATCCTACTGTTCTCAATACTACAAAGAGTGCCCCACTATTACTTACTTATGATCTATAAGGATAACTGTATGTCTCTTACCATTGGAGATAAGCCGTATATCTGTTCAAAACTGCCTATAATGGTGCTGGAATGAGCCGGTCACTTATAAATTAATATAGAGTTGGTCACTCATAAGTTAATAAAGAACTTGTATACAGCAGCACATGTAGACTCAGTGTGGTATCAAAACCATGGGTTGTCCGGATAATGCAATTAAATCACCCGACAGACTCTCGATAAAACGCTCTCCTGTATTACAGTAATCCACAGTAACAGTATTTGTTGCACGTTACCGCTCCCAGTTGTCTATGGAGTCGTCCCGTACTGCCTTGTCCTGCAGAGTGCGACTGAATTGTGGTTCCCGGCAAATTTCATCATCCCACGTGTTCTCGGCGTCCCACGTGGTTCGCCTCCGCCTTATAAAGTGCGCCGCTTGATTGGAAAATTAATCGCAGCTGATCGAAAGTCCTGTAAAAAATCGGGAAGTGGCCACTTCTGAGTTGAATGTATATAATAGATGGATTATGTCACGTTGTTAAAAGTTGGCTAGTGTGGTTCCCCCATTCTTATTTTTTCTACCAGTATTTAATGAAATAAACAGAAAATATTTAATTTTATTTCTCATGTTTTTATTAAATTTGTATTTAATATGTATTGACCCAATAGGAACTTTAATACAAGAAGAAGAGTGAACTATTTAGACTCAGATTGGGTATATAATTATCATCTGTCACACCAACTAAAGACTACTGCTATATGTTTATATGATTATAGTGTATGTAAGGGTGATAGTTTTTTCTGCAGCTTTTTATAAATCTTTACACTTTCATACCTTATATTTATAATACATTCCTTTGGTATAATTCAGTGGCTTATTAAGTGATTTATAACATTTATTGATAACCATAATTCACTATTCAATCATTAATTATCAATAAAAATAAAATAATTATCAATTATGTAATAAATATCACAAATCATTTTACTATGATCTACTGATATGAAATGTGAATTATGGTAGATATCAATTAGACAATCTTGGTATATTGATATATATTTTTTTTTATTATATACATTTTTGTTTCTTTTAAATATACAATATATCAATTACAAATAATCATGTTTTTGTAATCGATTAGGGATACTGTATACGGTATATGTTTGGATCTCATTTTTATTGTTTTTATTAATCTATTTTTATTCAATAAATGAAATATTAGGATCACTTAAGCCACGTTTTTTCCATGTGAAACCAGTTTTGGACTTTTAGCACAGCAAACAGCCTCATCTCCTTTGTTTCAACTTTTAGCTCAGCAAACAGCCTCACTTAACTTTCTCAGTCAGGAAGGGGAAGCGGGATGAGTGACTTAATCAGAACATAACACATTACACTAAGTGCTCTTCTGTAGATATCTTTATCTAGGCCCGTGCTGGCTAACCTCCGGCCCTCCAGCTGTGGTAAAACTACAACTCCCAAGATGCCCCCTTGCTTGGCTGTTCTCAGAACGCCGTAGAAATAAATGGAGCATGCTGGGAGTCGTAGTTTCACCACAGCTGGAGTGCCGGAGGTTATCCATCACTGATCTAGGCCTATCTACACTGTGTGCAGAATTATTAGGCAAATGAGTATTTTGACCACATCATCCTCTTTATGTATGTTGTCTTACTCCAAGCTGTATAGGCTCGAAAGCCTACTACCAATTAAGCATATTAGGTGATGTGCATCTCTGTAATGAGAAGGGGTGTGGTCTAATGACATCAAAAACTAAACTTTCCCTTTAAGTGCAAGGATGTGCCTCCTATCAGTATCTCAATAGTGGATCCCCATCACGCCCTCTAGTGAATCGTAAAGCCCTTACGTCACAAACAGAGGTCTTATAAGCTAGCCGGGAGGCGGACACGCTCACACACTGCCCTAACCCCTGAAGACGCCGGTACACGGCGAAACATGTCGGGGGGCAGCGTGAAGCTCTAATTTTAAAACAGTACATCACTGGAGCCTATTATTACAGTACCAATGAATCACACAGTGCCTATACACTATACTGGCAGCGCGCAGCGAGCTAGGCACTAGTGTGTATCTACTCACTAGCAGGCAACCTGGACAGGCGACGTCCTGACAGGGCAATTCTATTGTTACTTCAAGGCCAGTGATTGCTGGAAGTTTTAAAGATCTAGTTATTAATTTAAGTACTATTAGTAAAAATTATTAAAAGTTAAGTCTTAGTTAATCAGGTAGGTGCAGGATTAATAGGTGTAATGAGTCCTATTGGACACTAGTAGTAAGGAGTTGTCTAATGACATCAACACCCTATATTAGGTGTGCATAATTATTTGGCAAAATGGGTCAAAAGAAGGACTTGACAGGCTCAGAAAAGTCAAAAATAGTGAGCTATCTTGCAGAGGGATGCAGCACTCTTAAAATTGCAAAGTTTCTGAAGCGTGATCATCGAACAATCAAGCGTTTCATTCAAAATAGTCAACAGGGTTGCAAGAAGCGTGTGGAAAAACCAAAGCGCAAAATAACTGCCCATGAATTGAGAAAAGTCAAGCGTGCAGCTGCCAAGATGCCACTTGCCACCAGTTTGGCCATATTTCAGAGCTGCAACATCACTGGAGTGCCCAAAAGCACAAGGTGTGCAATACTCAGAGACATGGCCAAGGTAAGAAAGGCTGAAAGACGACCACCACTGAACAAGACACACAAGCTGAAACGTCAAGACTGGGCCAAGAAATATCTCAAGACTGATTTTTCTAAGGTTTTATGGACTGATGAAATGAGAGTGAGTCTTGATGGGCCAGATGGATGGGCCCGTGGCTGGATTGGTAAAGGGCAGAGAGCTCCAGTCCGACTCAGACGCCAGCCAGGTGGAGGTGGAGTACTGGTTTGGGCTGGTATCATCAAAGATGAGCTTGTGGGGCCTTTTCGTGTTGAGGATGGAGTCAAGCTCAACTCCCAGTCCTACTGCCAGTTTCTGGAAGACACCTTCTTCAAGCAGTGGTACAGGAAGAAGTCTGCATCCTTCAAGAAAAACATGATTTTCATGCAGGACAATGCTCCATCACACGCGTCCAAGTACTCCACAGCGTGGCTGGCAAGAAAGGGTATAAAAGAAGAAAATCTAATGACATGGCCTCCTTGTTCACCTGATCTGAACCCCATTGAGAACCTGTGGTCCATCATCAAATGTGAGATTTACAAGGAGGGAAAACAGTACACCTCTCTGAACAGTGTCTGGGAGGCTGTGGTTGCTGCTGCACGCAATGTTGATGGTGAACAGATCAAAACACTGACAGAATCCATGGATGGCAGGCTTTTGAGTGTCCTTGCAAAGAAAGGTGGCTATATTGGTCACTGATTTGTTTTTGTTTTGTTTTTGAATGTCAGAAATGTATATTTGTGAATGTTGAGATGTTATATTGGTTTCACTGGTAAAAATAAATAATTGAAATGGGTATATATTTGTTTTTTGTTAAGTTGCCTAATAATTATGCACAGTAATAGTCACCTGCACACACAGATATCCCCCTAAAATAGCTAAAACTAAAAACAAACTAAAAACTACTTCCAAAAATATTCAGCTTTGATATTAATGAGTTTTTTGGGTTCATTGAGAACATGGTTGTTGTTCAATAATAAAATTAATTCTCAAAAATACAACTTGCCTAATAATTCTGCACTCCCTGTAGAGAATAGAGCTGTCATCCTTATAGATACTGCCATCCTAATTCTACCTATGTAGTATTTAGCTAACAGAACATTTTCCTTTCACAGCAGTAGTAAACTAAACAATAGAATACCTATCTGTATTGGTATTTTATCATATTTTATATTTAATATTTAGTGGTATAGTACTGCCAAAATGAAAAAGAAAAAAAGCCAAATATTGTTTAAAAATTGCATTCTATGACTATTGAGTTAAAAAAAAATATCCCTTTGAATGGGCAACCAGGCATAAAGAAATCAAAGTAAGCCTCCTGCTCAGCCCTTTAAGCATTACCAGAGTGACCACCTTCTGATGTAATAGTAAATTTTCAACCTATTGATGTACACATTTGTCATCAGTATATTAGATGCATTTCTGGTTATTACAATTACTGCACATATTCTATTGTGTGAATAATGTAATGATATAAATAATAAACAGGAGTTCTTACATATACATTTCTTTAGGTGCTAATTTATATCAGTTTGTTAGATTTTTACAACCCAAATTCCCAAAAAGTTGGGAGGCTGTGTAAAATGTACATACACATATAAAACAACAGAATGCAATGATTTACAAATCTCATAAGCCCATATTATATTCACAATCAGGGCCGCTGATAGAAATCATGGGGCCCCGTACAGCATACATGACGGGGCCCCCTTCAGCTCCACCCCCTGATCCCTCCTTCAGCCACACCCCTGGCCCCGCCCTTGGCCCCTCCCCAGACGCCGCCTTGAAACAACATGCAGATTTGTCTACAAGTGATATTTATGGCGCTGGGGGGTCGTCTGTGAATGGCGCTGTTATGGAGGGGATCTGTGAATGGCACTGTTATGGAGGGGATCTGTGAATGGCACTTTTATGGAGGGGATCTGTGGATGGCACTGTTATGGAGGGGATCTGTGGATGGCACTGTTATGGAGGGGATCTGTGGATGGCACTGTTATGGAGGGGATCTGTGGATGGCACTGTTATGGAGGGGATCTGTGGATGGCACTGTTATGGAGGGGATCTGTGGATGGCACTGTTATGGAGAGGATCTGTGGATGGCACTGTTATGGAGGGGATCTGTGGATGGCACTGTTATGGGGGGATCTGTGGATGGCACTGTTATGGGGGGATCTGTGGATGGCACTGTTATAGAGGGGGATCTGTGGATGACACATACCGTATAAAGCATCTTATGCTATGTGTCATCCACAGATACCCCTCCATAACAGTGCCATTCACAGATACCCTCCATAACAGTGCCATCCACAGATCCCCCCCATAACAGTCATCCACAGATCCCCCCCATAACAGTGTCATCCACAGATCCCCCCCATAACAGTGTCATCCACAGATCCCCCTCCATAATGGTGCCATCCACAGATCCCCCCCATAAGTGTCATCCACAGACCCCCCGGCCCCCCCCCCATAAGTGTCATCCACATGACAGACCCCCCCCCCCCATAACAGTGCCATCCACGGATCCCCCGCCCTCCCTATAACAGTGCCGTCATGACGTCATCCATATAGATCCCCCCCCGCCACTCACAGTAGTATACATTAATAAATCGGTGCAGCCGTGCAGGCTGCAGACAGTAACTTTAATTTTAGCACAGGCACAGCGCTCATCTCTTTACTAAAATACTACCTTACATTCAGCTCCTGCCTCCTCCCTCCACCCTCCAGCCTCCAGTAACAAGTGCGGGCGGCAGCGCTCACTCACTGACGTCACGCGCCTGCGCCGCCTAGTGGGAGGAGCAGGCGTGTGACGTCAGTGAGTGAGCGCCGCCCCCACACTGCCTGCTGTTACTGGAGCCAGCCCACTGACAGCAAAAAAATTAAAATGGCTCGGGAGTCGGCAGCCCGGGCCCCCCTGCCAGCCGGGCCCGGTACAACTGGGCCAGCTGTACTGGCCTATCAGCGGCCCTGTTCACAATAGACCATAGACCACGTATCAGATGTTGAAAGTGAGACATTTTATCATTTCATGAAAACATTAACTCTTTTGGAACTTGATGAAAGCAACACATTTCTGAAAATTAAGGAACAGGCCATGTCTACCATTGTGTAGCATCCCCTCTTATTTGAGTAGTCTGTAAATGTCTGGGAAGTTTTTATTTACACTTATTGACATTTTACACAACATTTCAACTCTTTTGGGATTAGGATTGTACATCAAGTTACTACTAACTAAAGGTGACTGGGTAAATCCACCTTTAGGGTATGTTTAGACATCAGAAAAATCTAACATGTATTTTACACAGAATCTGCAGCAAAAATCCAAGGCAACCAATCCAATCCATTCTGTCTGCCCCATAGAAATGAATGGGAGCGGGGGCCGCGCGTGCGAGGTGCACTCCCATTCACTTCTATGGGAGCAGTGGGGAGCAGCGCTTGGTAGTGGACGGACCCCAGGAAGTCTCCCCGCTCGGTTCTAATTGTAGGTGTGGGTCCCAGAGGTGGGACCCGCACCTATCAGACAATAGGGGCATATCCTAGCAATATGCCCCCATTGTATGTGATGGGAATACCCCTTTAAATATCTGCATGAATTTCAGTGTAAATGTGTATTACATTCATTGTGGGTTATCCATTTTGCCTCTTTAAAATCATGACAACCATGGGGTGTGTAAAGTGGAGTAATGATCCGCCACATCTTATGTATGTAAATACATCATGCTGTATGTAGATATGTATGTATATATATATATATATATATATATATATATATATTACAGTGGAACGGAGGATGAGACAGACTGCAGTTAATGATTTGCCAGCAGTCTGCAATGAAGGTCCTGCTGGGTGTTCCCAGTAGGGAGTACGTCCCTGCACAGCCTGACAATAGAAATGCTTATTTGATTGTTTCAGAATCTGCAACTGGTAACACCATTTAAACCTATGAACCTATATTGCAGACTGGTGGCTATTGACTCAAAACATCTAGTAGGAATTAGGCTGAAGAATTAACTGAAGATCACAGTTTTAAGATGTGGATCTCCTTGTGCAAATATGAATTTACTTTGATAGCAAATGAGATACTACTCTGTATTAACTCAGAATGCTCTAATTTGCTATTAAAAATATAATATAGTCACAGACAGAACTTGCATATAAGTCGTTAAACATGGTCCTGTACATAACACTAGTTTGTAGTCTGCATCAGTGTTTCTTCTATGCAGCTATTGAGTGGAGCATTTTGGGACCTGGGCAATATTCCCTCTAAGCAAAACAATCCAAAGACTGCATCTGATAAATATTGCAGTATTGTGCTTAAAGCATACCTATACTTTTAGATAACTTTACAGAATGGTCAGATATAGCACTATATCTGACCATTGTATGACTTGTATCTGGCATATTTAAAGGGGTTCTCCAGGAATAAAAAAAAAATGAAAATACTTAAATATTATTTTATAATAAATATATTCACAAATACCTTTCATTACTTGGAATGGCTTGTTTTGTCTGGGGAGCAATCATTAGGAGAACTAAAATGTCCGCCGTCCTATTAGTACACACAAAACCTGTCCTAATCACATAGCCGGACAAGTTACATCACAACACTGAGAAAAAGAGCTGCCTCGTCCTCCTCTCTGCTCTACTTGTCAGGAATCATGATCCTGAATACTGGTGAATCTCTGTGGGAATAGAGAAGATGAGGAGACATGAGTGGACGGTGAGTAGCAGTTCTTGTATGCAGCCTCCATTACCATTACCACAGCAACACATTACCACAGTCTGTCCTGTCCGTCCTCTCTGTCTCCTCATGAACTAAATTCCACAGAGATTCAGCCAAAGTTCTTATCATCTGTATTCAGAATCATAATCCCTAACAAGTAGAGAGGAGGAGGAGGATGAATCAGCTCTTTCCCTCAGTGTTGTAAAGTAACTTGTCCTCATGTGTGATCAGGACAGGTTTTGAGTGATCTAATGGGACAGCGGCCATTTTGTTTCCCCTGTTGATTGCTCCCCAGACAAAGCGAGCCGTTATAAATAATGAAAGGTATTTGAGAATATAATTATAATAAAGTAATATTTTCTTAATTCCCAGAGAACCCCTTTAAGCAGTTTACTCCTTTGTGGGATACGTCTATAATTGTCAGTTGTCTCTGAGTTTATGGGTGGAGACTATCTATAATGGTGTCTCCCATAGAGTGCGCATAGAGACAGAGATTCTGCTTCCTCTCGTACTCACTGAGAATGTATGAGAATCATCCAGAAACACCATATAGAGAACTGATTTGTGAGTAGGTTGGGGTGAGATATAATGTTTTCTATTCGCCACTGAATCTGCTGAATTCATTCCTGTGTTGTGTCTGTCTCTGCTTCTCACAGTGTACTTCCTTCATCCCATCCTCCTCCCCCTCTGCATGTAATTCTGAAGGATGATGTTATCCAATATTTCAGTGAGCAGGCAGCCCATCTTGGTCTCACCGTTTGACTTCTCTTAAATTTCAGAGAGAATAGAAAGGGGGAGGTGAACATAGCTGATAACTCTTGAAAAGGCATTTTCTCTGATAAGATATATATTTTTTCTTTATATTAACCTGTAAAATGATTGGTTATGCAAAGTTGTTTGAAAGTACAGTGATCATTTAGTGTAAGTAAAGCGATCATTTAGTGTAAGGAGGTGTATACAGCTCCTGGATACACCGTAGCACACAATGTCCAGATAAATAGTTTTATTCAGCATACAGATGAATGCTTTTAATATCTAGGCACCATAAACCATATATACTATATACAGTGGCATACAAAAGTTTGGGTACCTGGTCGCAATTACTCTTACTGTGAACAGTTTGGCAAGTTGAAGATGAAATGATCTCCAAAAGGTATAAAGTTGGTTGTGGTTATGGTGAGGACGCAGGAGAGGTTTTCTTCTGATGGGTGCCTTATTTAGGCAGGTGTTGCTGAACAGTGGAACAATGTACCACAACTGCAGATTCTGTTAACTCTTCTGCTAGCGGGGTTTCTGATTTGCCTTTCTAGCAATGTTACGAGTACCTGTCTCTGAAATATTTCTTCATGTTCCAGACCTTCTCTTGACCTCCACTGTTCTTGTTAACTGCCATTTCTTAATTACATTTCAAACTGAGGAAATAGCAACCTTAAACTACTTCAAAAGGTGCAAGCTGGAAGTTTTACCATGGCCTTCACAGTCGCCTGATCTGAACATCATTGAAAATCTGTGGATAGACCTCAAAAGAGCACTGAATGCAAGATGGCTCATGATTCTCACAGAAATGGGAGACCTTTGCAAGGAAGAATGGATGAAAATCCCTCAAACAAGAATTTAAAGACTCTTGGCTGGCTAAAAAAAGCATTTACAAGCTGTGCCAAAGCGGGTGCTACTAGGTACTAACCATGCAGGGTGCCCAAAGTTTTGTTTCGAGTCTTTTTCCTTTTTTGTTATTGTGAAAATGTAAAAGGTGAAAATAATTTTTCATTTTGCTTTACCCCTTAAGTACCAAGCCACTTTTCACCTTAAATCCCAGGCCGATTTTTGCAAATCTGACATGTGTCACTTTTTGTGGTAATAACTTTGGAAAGCTTTTTCTTATCCAAGCCATTTTGAGACTGTTTTCTCGTGACACTTTGTATTTCATGTTAGTGATAAATTTGAGTCAATATGTTTTACCTTTATTAACTCTTTCAAGACCACGCCATTTTTCACCTTCGTGACCAGGCTTAATTCTGCAAATCTGACATGTGTCACTTTATATGCTAGTAACTTTGGAATGCTTTTATTTATCCAGGCTATTCTGAGATTAATTAATCGTACTTGATGTTAGGGGTAAATTTGAGTTGATAACTTTTACCTTTATATTCAAAAAAATCCCAAATTTACAGAAAATTTGGAAAAAATTTAATTTTCTAAATTTGAATTTCTACTCATTAAAGGCAGATAGTGATAACTCATTAAATAGTTTTTTTTACTTAAGATTCCCTCTGTGTCTACTTTATGTTGCCATAATTTTGAAAATTATATATTTTTTTAGGATGTTTCTATAATTTCTATAATTTATATAGTTTCTATAATTTCTATAAAATTTTCAAAACAGACTTTTTCAAGGACCAATTCAGTTCTGAACTCACTTTGAGGTCCTTACATAAAAGAAACCACCCATAAATGACCCCATTTTAGAAAATACACCCCTCAAAACTGGTTTTACAAACTATGTTAACCCTTTAGGTGTTCCACAAGACTTAAAGGAAAATGGAGGTGATATTTACAATTTTCTGTTTTTGTTCAGATTTTTTTATTTTAATACAATTTTTCCTATAGCACATCAAGGGTTAACAGCAAAACAAATAACAATATTTATTACCCTGATCCTGCAGTTTACAGAAACACCACATATGTGTTTGTAAACAGCTGTATGGGCACACAGCATTTCTCAGAAGGAAAGGAGCGCCATATGGTTTTTAGTAATTCTGCCCCTACAGTGCCCCCAACAGTGATAATGCTCCCCAAAAGTGCCTCCATTAATAGAAGAGTAAAATAGCCCTCCAGTATTAATAGTGCCCTCACAGACCCCTCAGTACTAGGATCCTGTCCCAATGGACTTTTTACCATAGATATTTTGGCTTTTATTCTCGCTGTTTTTCATATACAAGAGTGCATTAAATCACAGGGGAAGCAGGAGGTCTATATAAAGCAGCCAAAATTCAATTCGAGTTCGAAAATCCACCAACATTCTCGTTGTAAGATACGCCTATCCCAATCTCCCCCGCATAGTGATTTGCGAAACTCGTTCAATGCCCGTGAATTTAAGCACCGTCAAACGTCCATTATGGACAGCCTTAACATATCTGGTCACCATGGTCTCTCTCTTATTCTGAACATCCCCAAGGTGTTCACCTATCCGGCGAGATAATTCTCTTCCTGTCTTACCTACATATTGTGAGTCGCACAGGCAGGTGATCAAATAGACCACCCCCATAATGCGGCATGTAATGAAGTCATGTATATCATGTGACTTCTGAGTACTGGTACTGATAAAGCTTTTGCCAGGTTTAATAATATTGCTAAAGCTACAGTCTCCACATCTAAGACAGCCCCTGGTAGGATTTTCCAACCAACTCAGGGGCCTCTCTGGTGGGACATAATGACTGTGTATCATTTGGTCTTTAAGGTTTTTCCCCCTCCTGTAGGTAATCGCCGGTTGGGGGCCAAGTACCTCCTTGAGATCGGGATCCATTAGTAATGTTTCCCAGTGATGGCTGATGATTCTCCTCACTTTGTTAGCCTCAGCATCATAGGTCCCTATAATTCTGATCTTGTCAGATTTATTACATACAGGGTACCTTTTTGGATGCAGCAGTGTTGTGCGAGTTTGTGAAAGTGCCCGCTGATATGGGGAGCGTAAGGTTCTATCGAGATAGCCCCAAACCAGGAACCTATTCCTCAAATCCTTGGCCTGCCGCTTGAACTCAGCCAGGTCAGTACAGTTTTGCTCCTGGGCTGGTTGGAGGAGAGCGTAGTTTTTGGTGAGACCTCCCCAGCAGAATTGGAAAATGTTGTCCTTTGGTCCCGCTTCATAGATGACATTTTTGTCATCTGGAGCGGGACTGAGAGGGAGTTTGAGGATCTGGTAGCGAAGCTTAATGTTAATGAAATCAATCTTCACTTTACCTCAGTGATTGTGGAGGACAATTTACCCTTCCTCGATATCTTAAAGGGAACCTGTCACCTGCAAAACGCATATTAAACTGACCACAGTACCTTACAGTATCCCCCAGTGTATTGTTAATCATGTTTTTCTTTCCTCTTTGTGTTTCTTCATACTTGTTAAAAACACAGTTTTAATGTCGGTTGGCGCTGTATCTGAGTCAGGCTTGAAGTCAAGGGGGCAGCGGCCTCCTTGCTTCAAGTAAAGCTAAGCCCGCCCCTTACCCCTCCTCTCTACAATTAGATGGACATCACCACAGCTTCTTCTCCTCTTCACTGCCGTCCTCTCCTGCACTGGTCACATGATGGTGACATCATCGCAGGTCCTTCTCAACCCCTGCCCTATGCACTGATCACATGATCTGTGATGTCATCTGTGAGATCTTGCAGTGCATTAGATTCATTTGCCACCATGAGGATGGCAATACAGTTGTATCTGCCTGGCAGGCAGTACATTCGGGGCCTGGAACAACATCAAGGGCCTAGGCCATGAATGTTTTAGCCTAGCAACGCCCCTGCTATCAGGTACCATCAGACCGCTGCCATCGCATTTTTGTAATGTGTTGGCTTTCAGTGTATTGCACAGTGTTTGGGCTCGTTCACACGAATGTTTTTTGCGTTCCGTATACGGCCGATTTTTGAGTTCCATATACGGTCCGTATATGGAACCATTCATTTCAATGGTTCCGCAAAAAAAAACGGAATGTACTCCGTATGCATTCTGTTTCCATATTTCCGTTTTTCCGTTCCGTTGAAAGATAGAACATGCCCTATTATTGCCTACAAATCACGTCCTGTGGCTCCATTCAAGTCAATGAAAACAATGCCAGAATTACTGTTTTGTGCATATCCACAACAATTTTTTTTAATTAAAAGTGATCAAAAATCCCCCAAATGATACTAATGAAAAGTGAAAGCTGTCCCACAAAAATCAGCCCCTTATATAGATCTGTAGAAAGAAAAATAAAAAAGTTATGGGTCTTGGGATGCGATTTCCAAACTTTGTTTTAAAAAAAAGGGGATTTTATTGTGCAAAAGTAGTAAAACTTTAAAAAGTTAAAAATTCTGACCCAGAGAGTAAAATATTATCTATGCCAAAATGTGATCGTCACAATATTTACAATGTAAAAAATCTATGGTTTTCCATACCACCACAGAAAGATTTAATAAAAGTTAATCAATTATTATATGTACCCCAAAATGGTGCCACGTACATGGACAGAAAAATGAAAAAGTTATAACTGTTAGAATGTGATGATCAAAAACAGAAAAAAAAAATCTTGGTCACTAAAGTATATGGGAGTAGGGGTTGGAAGAGATGAAGCCACCTGAATTCCCCCTTCAAAAGAAATAACACCCAAAGGGCCCCCTTAGTAAGTAAGAATGTTGCACGTGCCCCCTTAAAACTAACAATGCACCCTAGGTACCTGAAGGGGTATAAGTAACTCCATTTTGTCTGTTTTAAGAATGTGTATTACGATTACATCTAGTTCATGCACAGTTTCAAGTTCCCCTTTTTGTGGAATTTGAGGAACTTCCTGTCTGTGGACAGTTTCTAGAAGACCCTACATTCCTTAGTTTAAATAGTCACACCTTTCAAGGTCATCCTCACTCAATACATACTAGCCCATATGTGTCTATACCTGATTGGTTAAATGCTGTTACTATGAGGCATCTATTATGTTAATGCTGAGCTCATGTGTATTCATGCTATAGGTTAAAACAAATGCTAACATATGATTGGATGTAAAGGAAGTTCAACCCCCCCCCCTTTATTAAGCATTTACATTCTGTTAATAAACAGAGTGAATTTGAACAAGACACGTGTTTAGTGTTCAATCTGATTCATTCTCCTGGTACCAGAAAAGACTTAATTCAAGCTTACCACCGAAAGTCTGGTGTCAGGGACACCATAGGCAAAGAGTCCAAAATTGCCTAACAGCTTTGGGGGTTCGTGTCCGGGATCGAGAGGGTCATCCTCGGGTCCGGTGTGAACGACATAAATTTTTGTCCTCCGTCTGATCCGAGAGCACTGGCCACGTCTTGCCCCAAGTAAGTTGAACCATCTATTTATGATTTCGGTAGGTTGCTGTGTCAGGGACACAGGCAAAAGCTCAGGGAGCTAAGATGATTATAAGAGACTCAGGGAGTCCATATCACTAGAGATAAATATAGTGCACTATAAAGAAATCCTGTTCAGGGAACAGAAAGTTACAAGCTTGGATTAACTCTTATGTATATATAGTATAAGTATTTTAGAAGTGATAAGATTATCTGTCTGTGTGAGATGTTGACCGGATGGTAAGTGTACGGTAACATCCCACTGTAGAATCATTCTGTTTCCATCACTGCCAACATGTAAACTTTATGTTGCACGGTCTAGTCCCACAAATTGCTTCCTAGTTAACCCATGGGTAGACAATTTGGCAGGATGTGATATTAATGGAGAATTGACAGTTAAAATGTGAAACAGAATGTTATAGAGAAAGTGTGGCCCAGGACAGCAGGTTGCCTGGCTGGCAACAGGGATAAAAAATCTGTAAGAATCTGTAAAGATAGAGCTTACAGACTGTGGACATCAGAACTCCTGTGATGGTGAAGGGGGATGGGCTCTGGTGAGTGAGAAAACAGAGCAGTGTCAGGAAGTTAATTGATGGCACTAGCAAGAAAAAAAAGTGCCCCAGTGTCTGCAATCAGAAAGGGCTTGTGTTAAATGTTCAGAAAGGAACTGGTTAAGTTTTGTTGCCCTAATGATATGTGTGTGTTTAAATAGGGACGATCCATAGCCCTAGCATTAGAAATTAGAGCAGTAAAAGATGGTCAGTTAATGGATAAGTATTGTTCGGTGCAGTATCTGTAAGAGTTTGAAGAATATTTAGGACGGTTAAACATCCTGTGATGGAGTGCTTTACTTCCCCTACTTTAAATTCCGAAGATAAGAGCAGGAAAAGGGGGGAGGGAATCGTGTAGAGTAAATGATGTTATATGTGTAACAATCCAGCTTTTAACAAAAAATTATTATATACAGTGGGGGAAATAATTATTTGACCCCTCACTGATTTTGTAAGTTTGTCCAATGACAAAGAAATGAAAAGTCTCAGAACAGTATCATTTCAATGGTAGGTTTATTGTAACAGTGGCAGATAGCACATCAAAAGGAAAATCGAAAAAATAACTTTAAATAAAAGATAGCAACTGATTTGCATTTCATTGAGTGAAATAAGTATTTGAACCCTCTAACAAAAAAAGACTTAATACTTGGTGGAAAAACCCTTGTTTGCAAGCACAGAGGTCAAACGTTTCTTGTAATTGATGACCAAGTTTGCGCACATTTTAGGAGGAATGTTGGTCCACTCCTCTTTGCAGATCATCTCTAAATCCCTAAGGTTTCGAGGCTGTCTCTGTGCAACTCTGAGCTTGAGCTCCCTCCATAGGTTTTCGATTGGATTAAGGTCCGGAGACTGACTAGGCCACTCCATGACCTTAATGTGCTTCTTCTTGAGCCACTCCTTTGTTGCCTTTGCTGTATGTTTTGGGTCATTGTCGTGCTGGAACACCCATCCACGACCCATTTTCAGTTTCCTGGCAGAGGGAAGGAGGTTGTCGCTCAGGATTTCACGATACATGGCTCCGTCCATTTTCCCGTTTATGCGAATAAGTTGTCCTGTGCCCTTAGCAGAAAAACACCCCCAAAGCAAAATGTTTTCACCCCCATGCTTGACGGTGGGGACGGTGTTTTGGGGGTCATAGGCAGCATTTTTCTTCCTCCAAACACAGCGAGTTGAGTTAATGCCAAAGAGCTCTATTTTGGTCTCATCAGACCACAGCACCTTCTCCCAGTCACTCTCTGAATCATTCAGGTGTTCATTGGCAAACTTCAGACGGGCCTGCACATGTGCCTTCCTGAGCAGGGGGACCTTGCGAGCCCTGCAGGATTTTAATCCATTGCGGTGTAATGTGTTTCCAATGGTTTTCTTGGTGACTGTGGTCCCTGCTAATTTGAGGTCATTAACTAACTCCTCCCGTGTAGTTCTAGGATGCTTTTTCACCTTTCTCAGAACCATTGACACCCCACGAGGTGAGATCTTGCGTGGAGCCCCAGAGCGAGGTCGATTGATGGTCATTTTGTGCTCCTTCCATTTTCGAACAATCGCACCAACAGTTGTCACCTTCTCTCCCAGCTTCTTGCTAATGTTTTTGTAGCCCATTCCAGCCTTGTGCAGGTCTACAATTTTGTCTCTGACATCCTTGGACAGCTCTTTGGTCTTTCCCATGTTGGAGAGTTTGGAGTCTGCTTGATTGATTGATTCTGTGGACAGGTGACTTTTATACAGGTGACTAGTTAAGACAGGTGTCCTTAATGAGGGTGACTAATTGAGTAGAAGTGTCTAACCACTCTGTGGGAGCCAGAACTCTTAATGGTTGGTAGGGGTTCAAATACTTATTTCACTCAATGAAATGCAAATCAGTTGCTATCTTTTATTTAAAGTTATTTTTTCGATTTTCCTTTTGATGTGCTATCTGCCACTGTTACAATAAACCTACCATTGAAATGATACTGTTCTGAGACTTTTCATTTCTTTGTCATTGGACAAACTTACAAAATCAGTGAGGGGTCAAATAATTATTTCCCCCACTGTATGTGCAAACACTAACTAAGACCACCTGGCATATAAGATGATTTGGGTTTAACAAAATTACTGTATGATTATAACATGTATATTGTCTTCTTATAAGAGTTGATTAATCACAGAGTGAAGACCAGAAGACATTGGAAAACGCAGCTCAATAGTGACAGACCATTAGCAATTCTGGGTGTGGTGTGGCTATCTGTTTCCAGGAAAGCTGTGTTTGTCTGTGCTGCAAGTTTTGAAATGAAACAAAGAAATTGTGTGACTGGGTTGGAAGACAAATGATTCAGTGGAATGTGAATGGGTGTGGCTTTGAGTTGTAGTGGAGTTGAATATGTGTGAAGACTGAGGGATGTTTTTAGCAGAACTGTGTGTGCAATTCAGTTTTTATATATGAGGGCGTGGTTATGAGCTGTTTGTGAAAATGAGTACATGAAAATGTGAATGCGTATGGAGTATGGTATTTGTTTTCATATAATATGCGCAATGAGAATTTTATTTTATTTTTCTTGGAAGTTTTTGGTTTTTATTGGTGCCAACAGCATTGATCAAGCTGTACATTTTTTTTAAATTGAAGTCAATGAAAATTTTTATGGGCCCTTTGTGTGTTCATGTCTGTATTGTCAGATCTGTTTGTTTCAATGTTTGCAGTTACGTGTTACATGTTAAGTGTTGTGCTTAACATCTGAGCTCTGTTCTTATGGGCAGCTGGGACACTAATGACGGACAGAAGGAGGACCACAGAGTCCGACTAAAAGGGGTGGACTTAGATGACAGAGTGGGAGGAAGGAGAATCTGAGCCTTCTATGTGAATTAATGGGGTTTTGACAAAACCTTTCAAAACTGACTCACTACCACTCGAGACCATGGACAGGGAATACATCACAGATCATGTATTTAGCATTATACGAGATTGCCCAGTCAGCCTGTTAGGGAGAGATTTGTTCATTAAGCTTGACTTGCAAGTATCAGCAAAGAATCAGGGCATAGGAGTACACTCAGATCTCATTCCAATCTCTACACTAGTGCCACTGATTCTTGCAAACATACAGAACCACCCAGAACTTAACAACATTAACCCTGCATTATGGTCTTCAAATGAATATGACACAGGATTCATAGATTGCACACCTTACAAAACTACTGTGAAACCAGGTGTCATCTCAGTGTTCCAGAAACAATACCCATTGTCAAAAGAGAAACTCGATGGACTTAGGCCAATGATAGAAGAATTCCTAAAAAAGGGAATCCTGGAAGAGGTGATTTCACCCTACAGTACGCCCGTGAATCCAGTGACAAAGGCAGATGGTACTACCCGCTTTATACAGGATTTAAGGGCCATCAACAACATCATTGTGCCTATAGCCCCTGTTGTACCTGATGTCACTCAATTATTATCTGCCATTCCAGCAGACGCTGTTTGGTTCAGTGTGATATATCTGAAAAATGCATTCCTTTCTATCCCAGTTGATAAGATAACCAGACTACTTTTTGCTTTTTCCTTTGAGGGACGTTAACTGACCTGGTGCAGAATGCCCCAGGGATATGCTGATTCACCTATAGTGTACAGCATAGTCCTCCAAGCGACGTTAGAACCATGTTATTTCCCCCCCAAGGTTCTGTGCTGCTGCAATATGTCGATGATCTGTTACTGTGTAGCATGTCAGCGGAGGCCAGCATTCAGGATGGTTTATCACTGTTATAATGATTGTCAGGATGTGGTCACAAAGTGACACTTAAGAAAATGCAATGGTGTAAAATGCAGGTTGAATACTTGGGCTTTGTCCTCACAAAAGGTGAATGGAGAATCAGCACAGAAAGAGTCCAGTCTATTGCGGGTTTGGTCACCCCGCACACCAAGAAAGAAATGTTATCTTTCCTTGGTATGATAAACTACTGTAGACAATGTAGACATGATTCCTGATTGCTCCTACTATGACAATGTTTTGAGGCAAGCCACTCTGGAAGAAAATCCAGATTTGATTAAATGGTCTTCTGAAATGTACAATGCATTTGATTATCTGAAATTGTCACTCATGTCGAGTCCAGGGCTGGGCCTCCCTGACTATAATATGCCTTTCCACATGTTTGCACACCAAAATTGTAAAACCATGACGGGTGTACTGACACAAGAAAACGGAGGCAAGTTGCGTCCTTGTGTATTTTTTCTCAAAGGTAATGCCCACCCCTGTTCAAGGGATGCCGGCATGTCTGTGTTCTCTTGCAGCCTGTGCTATGATGGTAGAGTTGGCAACTTCTTTCACAATGTGACATTACACCATTTTGCACACCATGATGTTGTAGGCCTACTCAAGGGCATCCACACTCAACACAGCAGGTAGCTGAGCTCATTGAACTCACTAGAGCATGTATTCTACATGCTGACAGACCTGTTACCATCTATACTGAGAGTAGGTACGCACATGGGGTAGTGTGGGACCATGGTATGATTTGGCAGAGGAGAGGATTCACGGCAGCAGATGGTAAGGATCATGTCTCACAGGGCAATGCGCTGGCAGATAAGGTGGCGAAACGAGTGGCCAAATGCAACCCCACAGGTCCGTGTAACCATTGGGAGATGCCATGTCTGGCACCTCCAACTCCTGAGATGTTGCAAATGCTTACTGATTTTCAAAGGTATGCCACTGAACAGGAACAGCAAGACTGGTGTTATCCAGTATTGCAGAAAAATCCTAAGACAGGATTAGTCTGCGAAGAGGGGAAGCTATGCATTCCCCAACACAGTGCTTCCATCTTAAATAGCACATTTCCACGGAGTAGGACATAACAGCATTGAGATACTCATGGGGAGGCCTTTCCCCACCCCCTGGGCCTAATGATAGTGCAGGGAGGAGACTTTGATTTAATAAGGGAAGACTATGTCACCAAATTGATACAGGTACTTAACAAAACTGAGGACAAAGTTGCTTGTAAGTCTCCCTCTTTTCCACAGGAACCCACCCACCCATACAGGGTGGGGGATCAGGTGGTGGTCGAAACACTGAAGAAAGGAAGAGCTCAAGGTGATTTCGTATACGGCCCACCTACTACCGTGGTTGCAGTAACCAGAACAGTTGTGCTGACTGAACAATCTTCAATTTGGATCCACGCCACCCAAGTGAAGCTTGTGAGAGAAGGACAGGAGGTACTAATGGGGGCAGACAGCCCTGACCTCCAACGAGGCCCAGAAGTACTAACAGGGGCAGACAGCCCTGACCTCCAACGAGGCCCAGAGGTACTAACGGAGGTAGACAGCCTTGACCTCAAATAAGATACAGAAGGGGTACTAATGGAGGCAGACAGCCTTGACCCCCAACGAGATGACGCAGTCTGGAAATTCCTCGAGATGGCTGAGATGCAGTGCCTTGATAATTGCAATTTTGTGTCTCCTACTCACTGTCCCACGGCTGTGGAACAGACAGACATACCTGAAAACGGAATGAAGGGGGGAAGACAATCTGTGGAAGACGAAGGAGAACTTATGGCTGTACCTGGCCAAAACTCTGAACTTAACTGATTTCTGTCTCCGAACCACTTTATCCGCATCTAACATTTTGGAGACATGTCTGGTAGCAGTCCCCACCCTAGTAGATGTATGGACGGGGCTCCTACGTTCCCAATGGAATGACACTGATTTGCAGAATCATGATGTTAAATATGGACATGTAAATCCTTATCATGCTTGTTATAACTGTTCTACATATGAGACTCTGCAAAGTAACATGATAGAAATAATTACAGGTCTTGTTACAGCCACAGAAATATGTTACAAGTTCTCCTGCGATGAGAAACTATTGCCCCCCTGCATACAAGCAAAAATGCAGAACAAGACTAAGCCAAATATTTGCAACAGAAATCTAAGTAGCTGTAAAAAGATAGTATCAGGAAAGAATATGCAATGCAACATTACAAAAACAGTACCATCCCTAGACAAACATGTACCTCTACCAACAGGATGGGTATTGGCCTGTGGAAATACTAGTTACACATACAGTACAGACCAAAAGTTTGGACACACCTTTTGCTTTGATTACTGCTTTGCACACTCTTGGCATTCTCTTGATGAGCTTCAAGAGGTAGTCCCCTGAAATGGTCTTCCAACAGTCTTGAAGGAGTTCCCAGAGATGCTTAGCACTTGTGGGCCCTTTTGCCTTCACTCTGCGGTCCAGCTCACCCCAAACCATCTCGATTGGGTTCAGGTCCGGTGACTGTGGAGGCCAGGTCATCTGGCGCAGCACCCCATCACTCTCCTTCACGGTCAAATAGCCCTTACTTTCAAAGTTTTCCCAATTTTTCGGCTGACTGACTGACCTTCATTTTGTAAAATAATGATGGCCACTCGTTTTTCTTTACTTAGCTGCTTTTTTCTTGCCATAATACAAATTCTAACAGTCTATTCAGTAGGAATATCAGCTGTGTATTCACCTGACTTCTCCTCAACGCAACAGATGGTCCCAACCCCATTTATAAGGCAAGAAATCCCACTTATTAAACCTGACAGGGGACACCTGTGAAGTGAAAACCATTTCAGGGGACTACCTCTTGAAGCTCATCAAGAGAATGCCAAGAGTGTGCAAAGCAGTAATCAAAGCAAAAGGTGGCTACTTTGAAGAACCTAGAATATGACATATTTTCAGTTGTTTCACACTTGTTTGTTATGTAAATAATTCCACATGTGTTAATTCATAGTTTTGATGCCTTCAGTGTGAATCTACAATTTTCATAGTCATGAAAATAAAGAAAACTCTTTGAATGAGAAGGTGTGTCCAAACTTTTGGTCTGTACTGTACATACCAGCCAATATTACAGAGGGACCCTGTACAATAGCTAGGTTAACATTAACAATGATACCACTAGTCCCAGCAATGTAGACGCGACACACGAGAGACACTTCCCTACAGCTACCAGAAAATTGTGACTATAATGTGAATCTCCTCTCTAGAGCAGAATACATGAGTTTAGGGATGTCTTTGATAGGGGTACTAGGGTTGGCCATATATAACCACAGGACAATATCAAAACTTGCCTGTTTTATGGTAAAACAGATAAATGTCACTAGTGTAATTCTGCAAGATATGCTGCTGGATATACAATCATATAAAAAAGCTATCTTGCAGAATAGGGAAACTATTGACTATTTATTGCTTCAGCATGGTATAGGATGCTCAGAGTTCGCAGGGATGTGTTGTTTCAATTTATCAGATCACTCCCGTGGAATAAAAAATAAAATAGGCCAACTAGAAGAGATGATAAAACATATAAAACAAGATGTTGACCAAGGATGGTGGGACTGGCTTTTTGGCTGGATACCTGACTTTGGTCAAATAAGGTATGTCTTAGGAGTGGCACTCGCCGTGGTCGCTGCAATAGTGTGCCTCTGCTGTTGTCTACAGTGTGTGCCCTCCCTTTTTGCCATATGTCAAAAAGTGTCCGAAAGAGGGGTACACTCAACATTCCTCTATACTCCGGTAGAGGTAGAAGAGGCAAACACAACCTCAACAAATGAGAAAACGAGGGTAAGGGACGGCTCACCTCTGATTATAAGATGGCACGGTGCACCAAACAGATGTTGTACCCAATCACCAAAAAACAATAGTAATAAAAATAGAATGGGCACTCATATACCTGGTACACTAGGTAAGCAATGCGACTCAAACAATATAGTAATAATATATTAATTTATTGATAGCGATTATATGCAAGTGTATAGCAATAAATAACCTAATAATTATACCCTCTAAATAAACCTGAATGGTTAAAATTCACATAAAACTAATTAATAAAATAAGCATAAATCTATCCACTGTTATAGCTAATGGAAAGTCGGTCCAGCGTTAATAGAAGGCACACACTAATAGATCTTCCGTTATCTACAACAGTGGCTAACAGCAAATATGACTTCAGGGATAAATATGTGAAAATAAATAAATATAAAATATGAATAAATAAGTGAAAATTCAAGAGTGAAATTACGTGATATAGCACAGTGACTTGAAATGTCCAATAGATAAAATGTAGCAAATATGACACATAAAATCTACTGGATCAGCATAATAAAGTGCAATGGATAATAAAATAGTGAGTAAATATAAATATATGAGTGTATAGATATCTCTGAGAAATCAATAAAATCGCTGACTCCCACTGGTAGTTCTATTCCTAAAATAGTCCTTCTTAATACTAGAACGTGTGACCTGGATTACGGCTTCATCCACATATTTGTCCGCAGGTAAGCTCAGTTTGAGCTGATAGGCTGTATAATTAAACAACCGCGACAAACGCGGCAAGATACTTGAACAATAGTATAGAAGTGTCCAATGATGTTGCAATGCAGTAAAGCAACGATGCCAATGTAACAAACAGTGTATCAGAATGGTTAAGCAGCAATGCACATATGTCCAGCAATATTGGGCCGATTCACATATATCGGAGCTGATAGCTCTTACTTACATATCCTCCCACCGTGGCGTCCCACGTGGTGTAAGTTTCAAGCGGACTTGCCTTTCTGTAGCGCAGCTGAGCTGTCTGCTAACGATGCTGTATCCTCCCGACTGTGAACTGGAATGCTGGCTGTGTCACGCTGCAGGTGCACGTCCGGTTTCTTTTGGATGTTCCACCTTTTTGGGTCAGTGCTAATGCTGAAATATTTAACCCATCAATCTCTATGTTGTGTCCAAAGAGACCCGCAGTTCAATAGTCCTTAGAACCGCAATTCTGACCTCCTTTAGAAATCCTTTAAAAAGCGCTTTCTTGATCCAGTATAGTAGAAAATTGTTGCCGGTATATTGTCAGATCCAATTATTCCTCACCAGACGCGTTTCAAAGGCTACCTGCCTTCTTCCTCAGTGGCTAATTTGGAACTGACTGTGCCGGCTTTTTATCCTCCATAAGGCTCTTTATTAAACCTGAAATGGACCTAAAGGATCTGGGTTTCACAAATGCAATTGTTTTATATTGCGGTAATGTTGCGGTATGTTTGCGGTTTTTATATACCCATGCGTTTTTCTATATTGTATATTCCTAGGTCCACCAGAATCCTTATCCATGTAAGAATTTTTGTTATACCTGGTAAAAATCAAAACTTATATGGATAATATCATCCTATCTCATGGATTGATATAAACACATTATTCTTACTAAAATGCTATATATAAAGAAAAACTTATAAACCTTTATTATGTTAAAAGACATATTAAATAGTAGAGAGCTTCTATATTAGGTCTAAAAAATATATATATTATATATAAAAAAAAAAAAATATCTAAAAATATAAATATAAAAATAAAATTAAAAATATTATTTTGGTATTATATGCAAATATAAATATTCCTATTAATTAGTACACAGCAGACTGTATCTAATGGGGCTCATCCCCTCAATGGTTCGGGCAGAGTGTATGGGGTATAGATGGACTATACCCCATACACTCTGCCCGAACCATTGAGGATATGAGCCCCATTAGATACAGTCTGCTGTGTACTAATTAATAGGAATATTTATATATGCATATAATACCAAAATAATATTTTTAATTTTATTTTTATATTTATATTTTTAGATATTTTTTTAATTTTTTTTTTTATATAATATATATATTTTTTAGACCTAATATAGAAGCTCTCTACTATTTAATATGTCTTTTAACATAATAAAGGTTTATAAGTTTTTCTTTATATATAGCATTTTAGTAAGAATTGGATCTGACAATATACCGGCAACAATTTTCTACTATACTGGATCGAGAAAGCGCTTTCTAAAGGATTTCTAAAGGAGGTCAGAATTGCGGTTCTAAGGACTATTGAACTGCGGGTCTCTTTGGACACAACATAGAGATTGATGGGTTAAATATTTCAGCATTAGCACTGACCCAAAAAGGTGGAACATCCAAAAGAAACCGGACGTGCACCTGCAGCGTGACACAGCCAGCATTCCAGTTCACAGTCGGGAGGATACAGCATCGTTAGCAGACAGCTCAGCTGCGCTACAGAAAGGCAAGTCCGCTTGAAACTTACACCACGTGGGACGCCACAGTGAGAGGATATGTAAGTAAGAGCTATCAGCTCCGATATATGTGAATCGGCCCAATATTGCTGGACATATGTGCATTGCTGCTTAACCATTCTGATACACTGTTTGTTACATTGGCATCGTTGCTTTACTGCATTGCAACATCATTGGACACTTCTATACTATTGTTCAAGTATCTTGCCGCGTTTGTCGCGGTTGTTTAATTATACAGCCTATCAGCTCAAACTGAGCTTACCTGCGGACAAATATGTGGATGAAGCCGTAATCCAGGTCACACGTTCTAGTATTAAGAAGGACTATTTTAGGAATAGAACTACCAGTGGGAGTCAGCGATTTTATTGATTTCTCAGAGATATCTATACACTCATATATTTATATTTACTCACTATTTTATTATCCATTTGCACTTTATTATGCTGATCCAGTAGATTTTATGTGTCATATTTGCTACATTTTATCTATTGGACATTTCAAGTCACTGTGCTATATCACGTAATTTCACTCTTGAATTTTCACTTATTTATTCATATTTTATATTTATTTATTTTCACATATTTATCCCTGAAGTCATATTTGCTGTTAGCCACTGTTGTAGATAACGGAAGATCTATTAGTGTGTGCCTTCTATTAACGCTGGACCGACTTTCCATTAGCTATAACAGTGGATAGATTTATGCTTATTTTATTAATTAGTTTTATGTGAATTTTAACCATTCAGGTTTATTTAGAGGGTATAATTATTAGGTTATTTATTGCTATACACTTGCATATAATCGCTATCAATAAATTAATATATTATTACTATATTGTTTGAGTCGCATTGCTTACCTAGTGTACCAGGTATATGAGTGCCCATTCTATTTTTATTACAACCTCAACAAAGCCTGAGGATTATACTCCTGAAGGGTATATGGAATATCTAAAGGCTTACAAGCAAACTAAGGGAGAACAGAGAAAGAACCATATAGTATAAGATATATAAGGTTCTAAGAGGGGATTGAAGGGGTATAAGTAACTCCATTTTGTCTGTTTTAACCACCTCCGGACCGCTGTATGCAGATTCGCGTTCCGGAGGTGGCAGCCCTGCGCTCAGCGACGCATATACGCGTCATCTCGCGTGAGCCGGGATTTCCTGTGAACGCGCGCACACAGGCGCGCGCGTTCACAGGAACGGAAGGTAAGAGAGTTGATCTCCAGCCTGCCAGCGGCAATCGTTCGCTGGCAGGCTGGAGATGTGTTTTTTTTAACCCCTAACAGGTATATTAGACGCTGTTTTGATAACAGCGTCTAATATACCTGCTACCTGGTCCTCTGGTGGTCCCCTTTGTTTGGATCGACCACCAGAGGACACAGGTAGCTCAGTAAAGTCCCACCAAGCACCACTACACTACACTACCCCCCCCCCCCCGTCACTTATTAACCCCTTATTAGCCCCTGATCACCCCATATAGACTCCCTGATCATCCCCCTGTCATTGATTACACCCCTGTCATTGATCACCCCCCTGTAAAGCTCCATTCAGATGTCCGCATGATTTTTACGGATGCACTGATAGATGGATCGGATCCGCAAAACGCATCCGGACGTCTGAATGAAGCCTTACAGGGGCATGATCAATGACTGTGGTTATCACCCCATATAGACTCCCTGATCACCCCCCTGTCATTGATTACCCCCCTGTCATTGATCAACCCCCTGTAAAGCTCCATTCAGATGTCCGCATGATTTTTACGGATCCACTGATAGATGGATCGGATCCGCAAAACGCATCCGGACGTCTGAATGAAGCCTTACAGGGGCATGATCAATGACTGTGGTTATGACCCCATATAGACTCCCTGATCACCCCCCTGTCATTGATTACACCCCTGTCATTGATTACCCCCCTGTAAAGCTCCATTCAGATGTCCGCATGATTTTTACGGATGCACTGATAGATGGATCGGATCCGCAAAACGCATCCGGACGTCTGAATGAAGCCTTACAGGGGCATGATCAATGACTGTGGTTATCACCCCATATAGACTCCCTGATCACCCCCCTGTCATTGATCAACCCCCTGTAAAGCTCCATTCAGATGTCCGCATGATTTTTACGGATGCACTGATAGATGGATCGGATCCGCAAAACGCATCCGGACGTCTGAATGAAGCCTTACAGGGGCATGATCAATGACTGTGGTTATGACCCCATATAGACTCCCTGATCACCCCCCTGTCATTGATTACACCCCTGTCATTGATTACCCCCCTGTAAAGCTCCATTCAGATGTCCGCATGATTTTTACGGATGCACTGATAGATGGATCGGATCCGCAAAACGCATCCGGACGTCTGAATGAAGCCTTACAGGGGCATGATCAATGACTGTGGTTATGACCCCATATAGACTCCCTGATCACCCCCCTGTCATTGATTACACCCCTGTCATTGATTACCCCCCTGTAAAGCTCCATTCAGATGTCCGCATGATTTTTACGGATGCACTGATAGATGGATCGGATCCGCAAAACGCATCCGGACGTCTGAATGAAGCCTTACAGGGGCATGATCAATGACTGTGGTTATCACCCCATATAGACTCCCTGATCACCCCCCTGTCATTGATTACACCCCTGTCATTGATTATCCTCCTGTAAAGCTCCATTCAGATGTCCGCATGATTTTTACGGATGCACTGATAGATGGATCGGATCCGCAAAACGCATCCGGACGTCTGAATGAAGCCTTACAGGGGCATGATCAATGACTGTGGTTATCACCCCATATAGACTCCCTGATCACCCCCCTGTCATTGATTACACCCCTGTCATTGATTACCCCCCTGTAAAGCTCCATTCAGATGTCCGCATGATTTTTACGGATGCACTGATAGATGGATCGGATCCGCAAAACGCATACGGACGTCTGAATGAAGCCTTACACGGGCGTGATCAATGACTGTGGTTATCACCCCATATAAACTACCTGATCACCCCCCTGTCATTGATCACCCCCCCTGTCATTGATCACCCCCCCTGTCATTGATCACCCTCTGTAAGGCTCCATTCAGACATTTTTTTGGCCCAAGTTAGCGGAATTTTTTTTTTTCTTACAAAGTCTCATATTCCACTAACTTGTGTCAAAAAATAAAATCTCACATGAACTCACCATACCCCTCACGGAATCCAAATGCGTAAAATTTTTTAGACATTTATATTCCAGACTTCTTCTCACGCTTTAGGGCCCCTAGAATGCCAGGGCAGTATAAATACCCCACATGTGACCCCATTTCGGAAAGAAGACACCCCCAGGTATTCCGTGAGGGGCATATTGAGTCCATGAAAGATTGAAATTTTTGTCCCAAGTTAGCGGAACGGGAGACTTTGTGAGAAAAAAAATAAAAAATATCAATTTCCGCTAACTTGTGCCCAAAAAAAAAAATTTCTATGAACTCGCCATGCCCCTCATTGAATACCTTGGGGTGTCTTCTTTCCAAAATGGGGTCACATGTGGGGTATTTATACTGCCCTGGCATTCTAGGGGCCCCAAAGCGTGAGAAGAAGTCTGGTATCCAAATGTCTAGAAATGCCCTCCTAAAATGAATTTGGGCCCCTTTGCGCATCTAGGCTGCAAAAAAGTGTCACACATGTGGTATCGCCGTACTCAGGAGAAGTTGGGGAATGTGTTTTGGGGTGTCATTTTACATATACCCATGCTGGGTGAGATAAATATCTTGGTCAAATGCCAACTTTGTATAAAAAAATGGGAAAAGTTGTCTTTTGCCAAGATATTTCTCTCACCCAGCATGGGTATATGTAAAATGACACCCCAAAACACATTCCCCAACGTCTCCTGAATACGGCGATAGCACATGTGTGACACTTTTTTGCAGCCTAGGTGGGCAAAGGGGCCCACATTCCAAAGAGCACCTTTAGGATTTCACAGGTCATTTACCTACTTACCACACATTAGGGCCCCTGGAAAATGCCAGGGCAGTATAACTACCCCACAAGTGACCCCATTTTGGAAAGAAGACACCCCAAGGTATTCCGTGAGGGGCATGGCGAGTTCCTCGAATTTTTTATTTTTTGTCACAAGTTAGTGGAAAATGATGATTTTTTTTTTTTTTTTTTTCATACAAAGTCTCATATTCCACTAACTTGTGACAAAAAATAAAAACTTCCATGAACTCACTATGCCCATCAGCGAATACCTTGGGGTCTCTTCTTTCCAAAATGGGGTCACTTATGGGGTAGTTATACTGCCCTGGCATTCTAGGGGCCCAAATGTGTGGTAAGGAGTTTGAAATCAAATTCTGTAAAAAATGACGAGTGAAATCCGAAAGGTGCTCTTTGGAATATGGGCCCCTTTGCCCACCTAGGCTGCAAAAAAGTGTCACACATCTGGTATCTCCGTATTCAGTAGAAGTTGGGGAATGTGTTTTGGGGTGTCATTATACATATACCCATGCTGGGTGAGAGAAATATCTTGGCAAAAGACAACTTTTCCCATTTTTTTATACAAAGTTGGCATTTGACCAAGATATTTATCTCACCCAGCATGGGTATATGTAAAATGACACCTCAAAACACATTCCCCAACTTCTCCCGAGTACGGAGATATCAGATGTGTGACACTTTTTTGCAGCCTAGGTGGGCAAAGGGGCCCATATTCCAAAGAGCACCTTTCGGATTTCACTCGTCATTTTTTACAGAATTTGATTTCAAACTCCTTACCACACATTTGGGCCCCTAGAATGCCAGGGCAGTATAACTACCCCACAAGTGACCCCATTTTGGAAAGAAGAGACCCCAAGGTATTCGCTGATGGGCATAGTGAGTTCATGGAAGTTTTTATTTTTTGTCACAAGTTAGTGGAATATGAGACTTTGTATGAAAAAAAAAAAAAAATCATCATTTTCCACTAACTTGTGACAAAAAATAAAAAATTCTAGGAACTCGCCATGCCCCTCACGGAATACCTTGGGGTGTCTTCTTTCCAAAATGGGGTCACTTGTGGGGTAGTTATACTGCCCTGGCATTCTAGGGGCCCAAATGTGTGGTAAGGAGTTTGAAATCAAATTCTGTAAAAAATGACCTGTGAAATCCGAAAGGTGCTCTTTGGAATATGGGCCCCTTTGCCCACCTAGGCTGCAAAAAAGTGTCACACATCTGGTATCTCCGTACTCAGGAGAAGGTGGGGAATGTGTTTTGGGGTGTCTTTTTACATATACCCATGCTGGGTGAGATAAATATCTTGGTCAAATGCCAACTTTGTATAAAAAAAATGGGAAAAGTTGTCTTTTGCCAAGATATTTCTCTCACCCAGCATGGGTATATGTAAAATGACACCCCAAAACACATTCCCCACCTTCTCCTGAGTACGGAGATACCAGATGTGTGACACTTTTTTGCAGCCTAGGTGGGCAAAGGGGCCCATATTCCAAAGAGCACCTTTCGGATTTCACAGGTCATTTTTTTACAGAATTTGATTTCAAACTCCTTACCACACATTTGGGCCCCTAGAATGCCAGGGCAGTATAACTACCCCACAAGTGACCCCATTTTGGAAAGAAGAGACCCCAAGGTATTCGCTGATGGGCATAGTGAGTTCATAGAACTTTTTATTTTTTGTCACAAGTTAGTGGAATATGAGACTTTGTAAGAAAAAAAAAAAAAAATCATCATTTTCCGCTAACTTGTGACAAAAAATAAAAAGTTCGATGAACTCACTATGCCCATCAGCGAATACCTTAGGGTGTGTACTTTCCGAAATGGGGTCATTTGTGGGGTGTTTGTACTGTCTGGCCATTGTATAACCTCAGGAAACATGACAGGTGCTCAGAAAGTCAGAGCTGCTTCAAAAAGCGGAAATTCACATTTTTGTACCATAGTTTGTAAACGCTATAACTTTTACCCAAACCATTTTTTTTTTACCCAAACATTTTTTTTTTATCAAAGACATGTAGAACAATAAATTTAGAGCAAAATTTATATATGGATGTCGTTTTTTTTGCAAAATTTTACAACTGAAAGTGAAAAATGTCATTTTTTTGCAAAAAAATCGTTAAATTTCGATTAATAACAAAAAAAGTAAAAATGTCAGCAGCAATGAAATACCACCAAATGAAAGCTCTATTAGTGAGAAGAAAAGGAGGTAAAATTCATTTGGGTGGTAAGTTGCATGACCGAGCAATAAACGGTGAAAGTAGTGTAGGTCAGAAGTGTAAAAAGTGGCCTGGTCTTTCAGGGTGTTTAAGCACTGGGGGCTGAGGTGGTTAAGAATGTGTATTACGATTACATCTAGTTCATGCACAGTTTCAAGTTCCCCTTTTTGTGGAATTTGAGGAACTTCCTGTCTGTGGACAGTTTCTAGAAGACCCTACATTCCTTAGTTTAAATAGTCACACCTTATAAGGTCATCCTCACTCAATACATAATAGTCCATATGTGTCTATACCTGATTGGTTAAATGCTGTTACTATGAGTCATCTATTATGTTAATGCAGAGCTCATGTGTATTCATGCTATAGGTTAAAACAAATGCTAACATATTATTCGATGTAAAGGAAGTTCAACCCCCACTTTATTAAGCATTTACATGCTGTTAATAAACAGAGTGAATTTGAACAAGACACGTGTTTAGTGTTCAATCTGATTCATTCTCCTGGTACCAGAAAAGACTTAATTCAAGCTTACCACCGAAAGTCTGGTGTCAGGGACACCATAGGCAAAGAGTCCAAAATTGCCTAACAGTACCCCACATAACATTGCCTCCTTTGTGTCCCTGAAGAATAAAACTTGTAATCACGTGAGGAGGGCTGGGTCCTCCTCTCCTCTTTCCTGCTAGCTAGTGTATGTGCCTCTGGTGTCCTGTAGAATGATAGGGCAGGGAGTCTATGCCTACGCTTCAATTGTATCAGTGTCCTGTGGAGTGTGGCACTTACTTGGTGCAAAATTAAATCTTAGGTATGCTCTAAAGCAAACCTGTCTTCAGGTAAATGCTGTGCCATCTGCGGGCAGCATGCTATAGAGCAGGAAGAGCTGAGCAGACTGATATTTAGTTCTGTGGGAAAAGATTTAGCAAAATTTGTAATTTACACATTTAAGCTTCTGCTTTTGCTATACTTAGGTCATGCGAGCAGGGTGGTCCTACTCAGTGATGGACAGTTTTCCCTGTATGCTTAGTCTTTCTAATGTTTCCATAGCCTAAAGGTAGGTTAGCACTGTGAATATGTTGCACAGCAAATTCCTGCATGTCTAAAGACAAACTAGCGTGTTAAGAGTTGATTGGACGGCACTCCTCTTTCTTCAGTACGGTGCTCAATGGTAATTAGGATCAATATAGTAGAAATAAACCACGGAACTCGTTATATAAGGTTGAATCAATTATGCTTTTTAATTATTAATCCATCCAGGAATAAATTGTATACACTGGCCAACGTTTCGTTCCTATCACAGGACCTTGCTCACGGCCTGGGATAAAGTAGAAAATATGGTACACATAGGTATTAATGCATAATAAATTGAATATTCCTAGATATAGTTTTCAATTAGTTCAATTAGTGACGTATCTAGAATGTCGGAAAAAATCATACAAAATATACAAATGCAAATCACATTGGAGTGTAATATACAGAGGAGCAGCTGCTGTTAGTGCGGTACCAGCTGTAGACAGATGTAATTACACAGACAGCAAGGAATTGCAGAGCATCGCAGGTCCCAAGAGTGATTTTTGATCTGCGCGATGACGTCACATGCGCAGCGGTTCGGCGCGCACTGACGTGATGACGCTGGACGCACAGCGCCACACGCTGTGAACCCCGGAACTTACAGCATTTAAACTGGGGCTATGTGACCGCTCAGAACGCCATCCAGCAGACAACATGCATCCGAGACTAAGGTATACTTGCTATCTTTGACACCTTTTCTGTATAATGGGTCAATCTTTATCGATTTATTTATATGTATACATAGGTTTCTGAGGTCCACATGTATTTATGAACTTCGCCGAGCATATGCCCCAAACTTCAGCTATCATAGGCACCTATGCAACTCTATATGCTCTCTGATTACCACAAGCATATACAGATATTCCCTATCCGCCATTATATGTGTTTCCATACTGAAATCAGCACTTCTTGTGCCCTACAGGTTACATCAAAAATCACTCTTGGGACCCTAAATAGCCTGCGATACTCTGCAATTCCTTGCTGTTTGTGTAATTTCATCTGTCTACAGCTGGTACCGCACTAACAGCAGCTGCTCCTCTGAATATTACACTCCAATGTGATTTGCATTTGTATATTTTGTATGATTTTTCCGACATTCTAAATACATGTCGCTAATTGAAAACTATATCTAGGAATATTCAATTTATTATGCATAAATACCTATGTGTACCATATTTTCTACTTTATCCCAGGCCGTGAGCAAGGTCCTGTGATAGGACCGAAATGTTGGCCAGTGTATACAATTTATTCCTGGATGGATTAATAATTAAAAAGCATAATTGATTCAACCTTATATAACGAGTGCCGTGGTTTATCTCTACTGTAAAGACAATTAAAGACTCAATGGTACAATGGGGCATGGCTTTGTGATTTTTATCACATATGATTGAAAGGCCAAGTATTGTGCAGCCCTTATCTGTCAGGCAAAAGTTGTCCCAAAGTATTGTGTAGTTATGCTAGTTTCACACTAGTGCTTGAGATCCAGCTGGCTGTTCTGGCACGCAGTGGTTTTCTTCCGTCTGATTCTCGGCACCTAGGTCATGTGACCAATGAGTGTGATGTCACTGGCTTAGGGAACGCTTTGGCTAGGGAGCTCTACGGCCTTCTCAAACAACTGAACCGGGACCCTCCCCGATCCGATACTTATGAAGAAAGATCATCAGTATAAAAAAGTTGGTAAAACCCTTTAACTGGCCACCACAATGTTTGTCGAATTCTCTGTCCTGTCAAACCAATGGCTACAATTGCATATTTGTTAATTCCTCAGAAATACAAACTTGTACATAGATCAGGTGAGTATATAAGGTGGAACAGGCACTCTGTCACCTGAAGCTGCAAAGAGGTATTTCTATAGGTGAGTATGGTGTTTGGATATAGTGTACACTGAGACAGTATATCGTATGAAAAATATTTATTTATTTCATTTAAAACATCCAATTCATATAGTTGCTCAAATTTGAGGTAAAAGATAGATAAAATGGTAGATATAAAGGTGGGTATAAAATGGTGTGAGGTGATCAAATGAATGATGATCAAAAATGATGATAAAAAAATTATGATAAAAAAAGATGATGATTAGAAATGTAACAAGGTCCTGAAAAGATGCAATAATAAAGCCTGAAAAGATGCAATAATAAAGTCCTAAAAAGTAGTTCATGCAGAGATGTAGTAAAATCTTAAAAAGTAGTTCATGCAAAAATAGTTCATGCAAAAATAAAATTCATCCGAAAATAATAATTCATGCAAAACTAAGGAAGAAGCAGTTCAGATTTGAAACGCGTCTGGCCTGTAGCATTAACCCCGTAAGAAAATCGCATCATATCACATTATACCGCAGAGACTGGAAGAATAGCGGTATCCATCCAACAGCGCGCTAAGAAAACTCCGGCCGCACTCCGGTCACGTGGGACGCCACATGACCTGCCGGCAGTCACGTGATCCACCACCCGGAAGTAGCCACACCAGCTACCCCACGCCGGGAGACACGCCACCCGAGCACGCCAGACCACAGGGAGAGACGCTGAGGAGACATCCAACCAACAAGGTGAATTACTTCTTTTACACACCCCTAAGCGGACTACAGGGGACATATCTAGGCCAAACACCGATAGAACGGCATCCACCCCTCTCTCCATAAACTGGCACCGGTTGGTATATGTAGGATCTATTATTTTCGCATGAATTTTTTTCACATTTTTTTCGAATGAATTTTTTTGCATGAATTATTATTTCTGTATGAATATTATTTTCGCATGAAATACTATTTTTGCATGAACTATTTTTGCATGAACTACTTTTTAAGATTTTACTACATCTCTGCATGAACTACTTTTTAGGACTTTATTGCATCTTTTCAGGACCTTGTTACATTTCTAATCATCATCTTTTTTTATCATCATTTTTTGATCATCATTTTTGGTCATCATTCATTTGATCACCTCACACCATTTTATACCCACCTTTTTATCTACCATTTTATCTATCTTTTAGCTCAAATTTGAGCAACTATATGAATTGGATGTTTTAAATGAAATAAATAAATATTTTTCATACGATATACTGTCTCAGTGTACACTATATCCAAACACCATACTCACCTATAGAAATACCTCTTTGCAGCTTCAGGTGATAGAGTGCCTGTTCCACCTTATATACTCACCTGATCTATTTCCTTAAAGGACTGTGGGGCAGTCCCGGCACAAGAGCACCTAGGCCCACTAGTTGTGTAGGGTGAGCCACCATCTACTATATTTGCTTCCTTCATTACAAACTTGTACATGAACTGGAAAGTGTAAGTGCTTAGCCCTGGGTGCTGTTTCTTTGCTGGTTGCCTTTTCTTTAATTGGGTTGGTGCTATAGCCATTGGACTTTCATTTTTCACAGCTCCTTTGGAAAATGAAAGCTGGAATCTGATTGGTTGCTCTGGGCAACTAAGCCAGTTCTATTTTGCACCAGTTTGATAAAAGACCCCAATAGTGTGTAAAATGTGACAATCTTCTTAAAATAGGATGCAATGCTGGGGTAAAAATGCCATTGTAAAGTAGCAAAATCTCAAGTCTGCTGGTAATTGATTTCTTTCTTCATGGAAGATTACTGAAAAGGGAGGACAAGGGACATGATATGGGAAACAGATAAAAGGATGTGAAGGTGAGACAGACATTGTATGTCTGGAGGTATCGGCATTGTGCAGATCAAAGACTTATGGGCAGTCCACAATCTAGTTGCTACCAGTTTTGGTTTTTCTTTGCAGTTTGTACTGGAGGTGTGGCTGCCTCCTCAGTCTTGCACTCCTAACCACCCTGTCTGCCCTATAGGCTGATTTTAATTAGTGTTAGTACATAGTCAGGCCTGCGCCCCTTCACTCACTGAAACCATGGCACCAGGAGTGGGATAGTTTGTGGGCTCTCACTGCAGTCCTTGGTAGCCATTTGGCGCCGGTGATGTCGTGGAGTGGGCCTGCTGTGTAACCTACACTCCCTGAAGTGTATGGTAGCCGTCATGGCACCTAACAGGTAAAATTATCGTAGGTATGTAGAACCTCACTCCCTGAAGTGTATGGTAGCCGTCATGGCACCTAACAGGTAGAATTTAGCGTAGGAACCCGTCTAACAGAGATTGCCTTGACGCTCGGCAGACGGGCTCAAATAATTTTGTACAAAACGATTTGCCAAGTATCTCGCACTTATAGTGTAGCACTTGTTATTATTATGCAATTTTGTACTCTATATTGCAGTTAATTGTCGCATTGCATGTTTCTGTCTTTTCAGTTTTAAGCCTGTATTACACAGGCCGATTGAGCAAGCGACTGTCGGGAGGGAAGCATTCCCCTCCCAGCAATCGCTTGCTAGCTAGCGGAGGAGACCGCTGCTATTACATGCAGCAATCTCCTCCACAGCATGGGGAGAAGTGATCTTTATGCAAATATGAAGATAAAAGGCGACACTCAACGATTTGCTCCAATTATTTCTTTATTGTTTCACACAAGCATAAAAAAGGGGGGAGAGCGGTAGGGGCGCAGGACGCCACACAGGCACCATGAGGCGACGGCTGTTTCGCGTGAAACACGCTTCCTTAGGCCTCCTAGCATTGTAACGTCAGTGCATCACCTTTATGCACCAACGCCGCCATGGCTGACATGCGCACAAGCAGCCCCGGCGGTGACATATCAAATACATAAAAACATAAATCTAATTATTAGGTGCAATACTCTTTAGATGCCTGTAGAAAAACACATATCATTTCTATTGTTTAGACCTAGAAGGCCCATAGCATTGGCTTTGATAATCCAACTAGCCTCCTTTCGCAATAATTCGGTATGTCTATCACCCCCTGTTGGTAAATAGGGTACTGGTTCTAGACCGCAAAACGGCCAATGCTATGGTCTCTCTAGGTCTAAACGATAGAAATGATTTAAGTGTTTTTCTATAGGCATCTAAAGAGTATTGCACCTAATTAATAGATTTATGTTTTTATGTATTTGATATGTTACCACCGGGGCTGCTTGTGCACATGTCAGTCCTGGCGGCGTTGGTGCATAAAGGTGACACACTGACGTCACAACGCAAGGAGGCCCGGGAAGCGTGTTTCACGCGAAACGGCCATCGCCTCATGGTGCCTGTGTGGCGTCCTGCGCCCCTACCTCTCTCCCCCTTTTTTATGCTTCTGTGAAACAATAATGAAACAATTGGACCGAATCGGTGAGTGCCGCCTCTTATCTTCATATTTGCATGTTTCTTGGACTGAATTGAGACTGAGTACCGCCGAGGTCCGGTATAAGCCGCTAAGCCATCACCACAAGGAATGTTCCTTTTTGAATGTGGAGGAGTGCCGGAGCAGTGCCATCCTATTACTTGATCTATCCATGGTTATTTAAAAGGAGTGATCATTATGCCATTGCTCTTCCCCATGCTGTCCCCATAGTGGGGTGCTGGCGGCAGATTGTAATTAGACAGCACGATCTGCCGGCTGCAAACCATTTTTAAGCATGCTCGTTTATCAGGCAATCGGCAGCAGTATTACAATGCAAGATGATCATTAATGAATGCTCAATAGCGATACCAGCAAAGTGTATGAGATTACACAAATCTCATGTAAACTTGCGGATAGTTTCTGTGCGGAAATTGACTTGCATTGCGGATTTCCAAATGCACAGCATGCCAATTATGTTTGCATCTTTAGCTGCAGAGTCCACCTTTTTCAATGGAAGGGTGAGATCTGCAGCAAAACCGCATCTAATCCGCACCAAAAAATGCTGTTAGACAGTGCGGACTTTGGTGCGGATATGCTGTAGAAATGCACATAAATCCATGCAGATCTTATGTGCGTTCCCCCACACATGTGAAGGTGGCCTAAACGTTCAAAAACCTCCCAATCTGCTAAAATATGTCTAGTATAACAGTAAAAGTACCAGATAAAGAAGAGGGAGAAACTACAGCAGACAGAGCAGGATGTGAAAAAGGAGGACAGATTATGTTACAGTGTCCCTGCCTCAGCCTGTGCAATGCTGTGAGAGGGGAAAGGGAATCATGTTACATTCTCTCTGTGAGACTGTGAGAGATGAATCCAGTAAAGGTGGATTTACATGGCTCGATATTAGGGCGCATTATCGGGGGAGAACATTCCTGCTAACCCTTGTTCCCGACAATCTGCCGTCTAAAGGTGCAGCAGATCACCCGATGAACGAGCAAAACGATCATTTATCGGGTGAATCTGTCGTTCATGCAGACAAGTGAATTATCGTTTCTGGGCAGCAGATTGTGGTGTCAAAACAATGCTGTTGTATGAGGACTGTTGTATGAGGACTCCAGATACTGTGCAGTGCTTCATCCCCACTGAACAAGCAGCCAGTTGTCGGGAAGGTACGCTTCTTTCCCGATAATCAGCTTCTCCTCTTCACGTGTAAATCCACCTTAAGAGGAGAGAAGGCTGACTGGTCAGAGCACAAAGCACAGCTTTGAGACCACACAGGGCTTGACCACTCACTCAGCATATTTATAGGCCCCTTTCAGGCGAGTGAGTTCCACACTCTGGACTCGCAGTTCCCATCCTGACCTCCCAGCACTGATGGGGTTGCATAGCATTATATCAATTTATGATGGTATGTAACCCTTAGAGGTCTTGAATGTACTGGATAACACTGACATAATGCTGTCGGTGCTATCCAATACATTCCAGAACTGTAAGGGTTACATAGCATCATAAATCAATATAATGCTTTGTGACCCCATCAGTGCTGGGAGGTCAGGACGGGAGCTGCCGCACACTCATGCTGCGAGTCAGAAATTCAGAGGAAAAAAAGAGTAAGAAAATTAGAAATTACATAAATATAAATGCTAAGCAGTTGTGCATATTCCAGTTTATTGCATCACATTATCCAAGCATAAACTGTAGCTTTGCCCCCCAAGAACCTTCATTTAAAGTTTGAAAATTGAACATTCTCTGTAGTTTTGGCTATGTACAAATAATGAAGCTCCTGGAACTATGTACACTTATTTACATTTATATAAGATGTACAATAATATAGAAACTTTCCTCAGAAAGATCTGAAATACAAAAAAAGTGTTGCACTGTAAACAGGTTTGCAGTTACGAGTTTGGTGATTCAGTGGAAGAGATGTCCTCCAAGTCAAACTATGAAATAGATCTTCGCATTTTTGTTAAACAAAAATGAAGCAAAAAAAAAAAGCAGCTAATGGTAGAAAAAGGATGAAAAAATGTCTGACTGCATCCATTTTTAGAGACACACTTTAAAAAGCACAGTATGCCTTCCACTGACCACATGCTCGCTGTATAAAGCAGAGTTGCAATTTCACATTGCAAAATAGTTTCACAGTAGATCATTTGCTGGGTACGTCTGCTGATCTGCAGCCTTCTATCTTGATTCCATGCAAGAGGAGGTGAAATAATGCAACTGTGCCGATAATTGCTCTCTGTAATTAAAAGCAAAGAGCTGTAATTAGTAAATGCATCTTTCCAAACTGTTCAAAATGAAATATAAAAATCCCATATGATGCCTCTCGATGTAATTACGCCCGATGGTGTCAGTCGTATTGATTTCTATATCTAAGTAGGAGGAGAATCCAACTACATCACTACATCATTAATGACCTTTATTTCTAAGCATTCCATCTGAGAGACCAGAAGACAGATGATTGACTTCGATCCGAAGTGCACTTCGTCATGAAGCCAAATTCTCTCGCACTTCATGGTAACGAATCAATTTTCCCTGAAATGGTGGTAAAAAAAAAAACATACCTCATACCATTTGAGCACGAAGAGGCAGTTGCGGCGATCTTGACTGTAGAAACCGTGCAACATCTCATCACAGCGTCACCACATTACCGCGTGAGATTTTGCGTGGTGTCTTCAATCAATGGATGAGGTGAGTATATATATATTTTTTTTTTTACCCTGATTAACCCCTGAAAGGCCTAAATTGTAGCCTCAGATGCTGCAATCAGCGATGAATGCGGCATCTAACGTGTTCAATAACAGGGGGGTGACGCGATCGCCATTCCTCTTCATTGCGCCCGCTACATACAAAGAAATGAACAAAGAATGCAATCATGGGCCACACCAAATAAATAGAAGCCTCAGAGTTCAAACTGCGGTATTAGTTTGAAACTATATAAAATGAGAAAAAGCAAAACCGCATACAAAGGCACATCTCAATGTTAAAATCTATAATTTATTTAGCAACACAAAACAAAGGTTAAAAACATTGTATACAATTAGAACCATGTGTTATCACAAAGGAATACATCCAATACACATACTTACGATCACCAAGTCCTCAGACTACACTCAGAGACCCCTGAGGAAGCTGGTTGACCCAGCAATACGCATGGGGCGTTGTACCTATGCACGATGCCTGCCCATATCCACATTTGATGAGTATTTGCATTATTTTGATGTCATATTTATTGCTTATTATTAAGTTTGTACAGTTTTGGCAGCCTACATTTGTCCACATTTAGGACTTGGTGATCGTAAGTATGTGTATTGGACGTATTGCTTTGTCCTAACACATGGTTGTAATTGTATACAATGTTTTAACCTTTGCTTTGTGTTGCTAAATAAATTATAGATTTTAACATTGAGATGTGTAGCCTTTGTATGCAGTTTTGATTTTTCTCATTTTATATGGTTACATACAAAGAAATGCAATTCCTGACAAAGTACGGTAATTAGTCACAAATCAAATTTATTTCTGAAATTCAGTGAAGCAGCTGAATCGACTTTTTCATAACTTTGCTCATCTCTAATAATATAATATAATAATAATAACAATAATAATAGCTATAATGATCTATTGTGGAGCTTTACACCACTCCATCTGCTATTGAGCATCGTGATCTTAGACTGGGATACACTCTTTGGCAATGGAATACCAATCAATCAAGAACTCTGTGCAGTTTTCAGCAATTATTGATTGTGTTCTGACATTTGTTGAACTGATTTGCCCAAAATGTGGCATCTTATGACAGTGACCTTTTCAGAGTTACTGTGCTCCTCAGTATGACCCCTTTGTTGCTGATATGACTTACGTCTGTTCAGATTGTGCTGTTTTGACAGCAGAAATAGTGCTGCATACTGCTCTATTCTTGCTGCCTATGTGATCAAAGCAGTGTTTTTCGTATATACAGCAGGAATCCTACTAAGAGCTGTCCATGGTGCGAGAACGTAATTTTATTGTAAAGCATAGGCTGCACTAAAAGGCATGATATTACCTATATGTGTTGTTTTTTATTACATGTCACCTGGGAATAGAAATTGGGGCCTTCCACATATTATACTGGACTAAATCTGATGTCTTAGACTTATATCAATAGATTAGGGGTGGCCAACCTTACAGAGACAAAGAGCAAAAAGAAAAAGAAAAACGTATGACTACCAGGAGCCACAAGCTATACATTTACACATGAGTCACCGTATTTTTCGCCCTACGAGATGAACCTAGGTTTTTCATTAGCAGAGAAAAAAATAAAAATATATATTTTTCATTAGACCTTAGATCAGACTCCTAAATCAGACCCCCAATCCTCATCAGACCTCCAAATAAGACCCCCAATGCTCGGATCAGACAACACAAATCAGACTCCCAGTGTCAGACCCTCAGTGCTCAGATCCCCCTCCCCATGCTCAGATCTCCCCCCTTCTCAGATCTGACCCCCCCATGCTCAGACCTGACCAACCCATGCTCAAACAAGACCCCTATGCTCAAATCTGAACCCCCATGCTTAGATCTTCCCCCCCATGCTCAGATCTGACCCCCATGCTCAGATCTCCCCCTTCTCAGATCTGACCTCCATGTTCAAACAAGACCCCCGTGCTCAGATCTTCCCTCATGCTTAGATCTTCCCCTATGCTCATATCTGCCCCACATGCTCAAATCTGAACCCCCATGCTCAGATCTTCACCCCATGCTCAGATCTTCCCCCCATGCTCAAATCTGAACCCCCATACTCAGATCTCCCCCCCATGCTCCGATCTTCCCCCCATGCTCCGATCTTCCCCCCATACTCAGATCTTCCCCCCATGCTCAGATCTGACCCCCATGCTCAGATCAGACGCCCATGCTCAGATCAGGACCACCCCCCCATGATCAGACCCCCATTGCCCAGATCAGGACCCCCATGCTCAGATCAGAACCTCCCATGCTTAGATCAGACCCCCATGCTCAGTTCTATAATTTAAAAAAATATCTTCTCTCTCCTGATCAGACACTGGGCTCCTGCTCGGGCACCTGCTACTCTGCAGGTCTGAAACACTCTCCACTGTGACCTGAAGAGCACAACGTCAGGTCATAGTGTGTGTCTCCACGTACTACATTCTCACAGTGTGTGCATCAGGACGTAGTGGAGAGTGAGCTTGAGCTGCAAAGTAGCAACAGTTCCCGATCAGGAAAAGAGATCTGAGCATGGGGTGGAGAGTGAGCCGGCCTGACTGCTTCCCAGCTCCACAGCTATAGCCGCACTTGAAGAAGCAAAAAGCCGCATGTGACTCAAGAGCCACCGGTTGGCCACCCCTGCAATAGATGGTCAGAGTGCTCTAGTGAAGTGATATGTGTTATTCTAAAATGGTGACATGTCTGGTAATTTAATGGTCTCCGGACAATGTTGTTTTATTAGACAGGCCCCTCAAAAATGCCAGTGAAGGAGGTATCCCTTTGCCCCAACCTCAACTGCAATCTGCAGTATCACCACAGAGGGGTGTAAAGCATTACATGGAGCCCACTGAAATCAATAGGTTGCCATATAATGCACGGACATGACGGTTTTCCACTATTTACTCAGAATGCCCTAACATGGCATTTAAAAATGTGTTTCTAAACCAGACAACTACTTTACAAATAAGTTACAATTTTTTTATTTATTTTTTCTCCTCTTTAAAATGGCAGACTTGGTTCAGTGCAGGAATTGTTGTGCATTTATTTCATGTTCCACTCTTTGGAGATTCGGATGCTGTCAGACAGTTCTCCTTACTGCAGCAGGAAATTGCATTTTTGAAAGCTGAAATATTTAAATTATCTGTTAAACAAACTCCAGCTAGGACTGCTGCAATGCAGCTGCCACAGAGGACCCCCAGAAATGGCAGATGGGTTACTGTAGGTTCTGGAAGTCTTAGAGTGGTGGATAGAAGACATGTCCCACAGTCGGTGGTTCTCCATAATTCATTTGCAGCACTCTCAGAATGTAAGGACAACATGGATATGGACTCAAGCACAGAGGGTGTGAAACCATCGACTCCTATGTCTAATGTATGCAACAAAAAAGATAAAGTGAAGTCTCAAAGGAAGCAGCTGTTGCTGGGTGATTCAATCATAAGAAGTGTGGAGCTTAAAGAAAATGGTTTTGTGAGATGTCTCCCTGGGGCTACTGCTAGAAGAGATAGAAGACATATTATTAATATTGTTAAGCAAGCAAAGCAGGAAGGGGACGTGGATGTTCTTGTCCATCTAGGGACAAATGACCTGGCTTGCAATGAAGTGTCAGAGGTGAAAAAAACTTTTATCACACTTGGTAATGACGTACAGGATTTTGCATCCAGCATTTCATTTTCTGAAGTTCTGCCTGTGCATAATGTTCAGAATGATAGGCAGAGGCGCATAAAGGAGTTCAACATATGGCTTGGTAAATGGTGTCAAGAGCAAGGATTTGGCTTTGTTTCTCATGATAGCTCTACTTGGAATAGAAAGGAACTGTACAAAAAAGATGGTTTGCATCTTTCTCTCAAAGGAACAAATGTACTTAGTGAACAACTCCAAGAATTTGCGGAAGAGCATTTAAACTAGGAAGGGGGGGCAAAAGAGTGAAAATAAAAGAGTCCAATTGCCCCCCGAAACAATGCCAGAACAGGTCAGAAGCACAGAGGTTAAGAAATGATAAGCTCAGAGTCCTGTCTACAAATGCTCGCAGTTTAGGTAAAAAAAAAATCAATGAACTTGGGTCAATAATGGCATCTGAGAATGTAGATTTAGTGGCTGTTACGGAGACATGGTTTAATGAAAGAAATGACTGGGACATAACCATACCAGGGTACTCTTTATACAGAAGAGACAGAGAAGGCAAGAAAGGAGGAGGAGTGGCCCTGTATGTGAAAGATAGCATTAAATCTAACCTAATACAAGTTGGTGAGGCCAACATAGAGTCAGTTTGGGTTACGTTGCAGTTTGCTAACCATGCAGTAACTCGTGTAGGTGTGATATATAGACCACCTGGTCAAGTTAAAGAACTAGATGATCTAATAGTTGAAGAAATAGCTAAAATGACAATGAAAGGAGAAGTTATCATTATGGGAGATTTCAATCTTCCAGATATAAACTGGAAAACCAAAATAGCAAGTTCTACCAGGAGTACAGATATTCTAAATTCCCTACTGGGGTTATCTCTACAACAAGTGGTTGAGGATCCAACCCGGAGGGAGGCCATTTTGGATTTGGTATTCACAAACGGGGATTCGGTATATGATGTCATTGTAGGCGAAACCTTGGGATCTAGTGATCACCAGTCAGTGTGGTTTAATATAAGAACTGTGAAAGAGTCCCACCACACAAAAACAAAAGTTTTAGATTTTAGAAAAACAGACTTTTCAAAAATGAAATTAGTCATAAATGAGTCCTTATCAGACTGGAACGGATTACATGGAGTCCAGGAGAAATGGGACTACTTAAAAGGTGCATTATTGAAGGCAACAGAAAATTGCATTAGACTTGTCAGTAAAAACAAAAAAAGGAGGAGACCACTGTGGTACTCAGCAGAAGTGGCCCAAATCATTAAAAATAAAAAGCTAGCATTTTGTAATTATAAAAAAACCCAGAGCAATGAAGATAAGGAAGTCTACAAGATTAGGCAGAGAGAGGCCAAGCAAGTTATAAGAACTTCTAAAGCGCAGGCAGAAGAAAAACTAGCTCAGTCTATGAAAAAAGGGGATAAGACATTCTTCAGATATATAAATAAAAAAAGGAAATTAAAACAAGGAATAACTAAATTAAAAACAAAGGACGGAAGGTATGTAGAAGAGAATAAAGGGCTAGCCGACTGCCTTAATGAATACTTCTGTTCAGTTTTTACAAAAGAAAAAGGAGAAGGACCTCCACTAGAAAGAATGACTAATAAATCGTTTGATGCATGTATCTTTACAGAGGAAGATGTTCTAAGTTTGCTGTCTAAGGTGAAGACAAATAAGTCACAGGGGCCTGATGAGATACACCCAAAATTATTAAAAGAGCTTAGTGGTGAGCTGGCAAAACCATTAACAGATTTATTTAACCAATCATTAGTAACAGGAGTCGTCCCGGAAGATTGGAAATTGGCTAATGTCGTGCCCATTCACAAGAAAGGTAGTAGGGAGGAATCGAGCTACTATAGACCAGTGAGTCTGACATCAATAGTAGGCAAATTAATGGAAACCCTATTAAAGGATAGGATTGTGGAACATCTAAAATCCCATGGATTGCAAGATGAAAAACAACATGGGTTTACTTCAGGGAGATCATGTCAAACAAATCTTATAGATTTTTTTGACTGGGTAAATAAAATAATAGACGGTGGAGGTGCAGTAGACATCGCATATCTAGATTTTAGTAAGGCTTTTGACACTGTCCCACATAGAAGACTTATCAATAAACTGCAGTCATTGAGCATGGACTCCCATATTGTTGAGTGGATTAGGCAGTGGCTGAGTGACAGACAACAGAGGGTGGTAGTCAATGGAGAACATTCAAAACAAGGTCATGTTACCAGTGGGGTTCCACAGGGATCTGTACTGGGACCGATTTTGTTTAATATCTTCATAAGTGATATTGCAAAAGGCCTCGCTGGTAAGGTTTGTCTTTTTGCTGATGACACAAAGATAGGTAACAGGGTTGATGTTCCTGGAGGGAAACGCCAAATGGAAAAGGATTTAGGAAAACTAGAAGAATGGTCAGAACTCTGGCAACTGAAATTTAATGTGGATAAGTGCAAGATAATGCACCTGGGGCGTAAAAACCCAAGGGCAGAATATAGAATATTTGACACAGTCCTGACCTCAGTATCTGAGGAAAGGGATTTAGGAGTAATTATTTCAGAAGACTTAAAGGTGGGAAGACAATGTAATAGAGCAGCACGAAATGCCAGCAGAATGCTTGGATGTATAGGGAGAGGTATAAGCAGTAGAAAGAGTGAAGTGCTTATGCCGCTGTACAGAACACTGGTGAGACCTCACTTGGAGTATTGTGCGCAGTACTGGAGGCCATATCTCCAGAAGGATATAGATACTCTAGAGAGAGTTCAGAGAAGAGCTACTAAACTAGTACATGGATTGCAGGATAAAACTTACCAGGAAAGGTTAAAGGACCTTAATATGTATAGCTTGGAAGAAAGAAGAGACAGAGGGGATATGATAGAAACTTTTAAATACATAAAGGGAATCAACTCGGTAAAGGAAGAGAGCATATTTAAAAGAAGAAAAACTACCACAAGAGGACACAGTTTTAAATTAGAGGGGCAAAGGTTTAAAAGTAATATAAGGAAGTATTACTTTACTGAGAGAGTAGTGGATGCATGGAATAGCCTTCCTGCAGAAGTGGTAGCTGCAAATACAGTGAAGGGGTTTAAGCATGCATGGGATAGGCATAAGGCCATCCTTCATATAAGATAGGGCCGGGGGCTATCCATAGTATTCAGTATATTGGGCAGACTAGATGGGCCAAATGGTTCTTATCTGCCGACACATTCTATGTTTCTATGTTTCTATGTTACTATAACCTAAATGTAAAACCTAATAAAATAAACTGGAATGTTTGGCATATTCCCTATCCCCGTGGTGTATAGTGGTTATCAAGAACAATCCATTCGTAAACATTTTCTTACTTTATTCAAAATTAGGGCCATTCATTATGTTGACATTTTCCATTTCTCTTCCTTTCTTTCTTTTCTTTCTGCACTCTTTCAAGTTCAGCTTCATACATCATTTCTTGTATGAGATATTTTTCCCTCCGCATTCGATCTCGCAGGTCTTTTGGAAGGTCTGGTATCAGGTAGGAAATCAAATTCTTTATGCAAAAAACAAGATGCTGCAAGAGGCAAAATTTGCAATGTAATTTATATAGTGTCGAATACATAGTAAAACATTGTCTTGTCTATCTTCTAAATCTGTCAGGGAAATTTTGAGAAACAGAAGTGGCAAAAAGCCTAAGAGGAAATGTGTTATTTCAAAGTTTGGCAGCAGAGCCAAAAACAATGTCTTGTGTCCATATTAAGAACTGTCTGCTACTTCCTGCCTGAGTAATCCTACTTTCACATTTGCGCTTTTCCTTTCCCTCAATAGAAGGGGAAAAAGCTTCCATTTTGTCCCCATTCAGTCAATGGGGACAAAACTGAACTGAACTAAACGGAATGCACCAGAATGGATTCCGTTCCGTTTGGTTGTGTCCCCATCGCGGACAGAATAACGCCTTAAAGTTTTTTTTTTTTATATTGATAACATATCCTCAGGATAGGTCATCAATATTTGATTGGTGGGGGTCCAGCTCTTAGTACCAATCAGCTGTCTGAAGAGGCCAGTGACATCACATTTATAGGTCACATGGCGTATGCGCAGCTCAGTCCCATTCAAGTGAATGGGCCTGAGCTGCAATACCAAGCATAGCCGCTATACAATATACAATACTGTGTAATACTTGGTATATTGTGAGGAGGCCACAGTGCTCAATGGAGCACTGCAGCCTCTTCATACAGCTGTTCGGAGAGCTGGGAGCTGATCAGATATTGATGAGCTATCCTGAGCATAGGCCATCAATATTGTACCTCTGAAAACCCATTTACAGGTAGTCATATGTGCAGTGACTACAAATTATTTATTTATTCCATGTACAGACACAGTGGTCAGTAAATAAAGAAGTCAATGAAAATGAAGCATCAGAAGATGTAGAAGATTTAAGATGCAAAGCAGCACGTGGCTACGTATTTTATCGGTAACAGATTATAGAATAGTGGAGTAAAAGCTTTAATGGAGTATTCCCATTATACACTCGTAGGCATTTATGGCAAAGCCGCAGGACATGCCATGAATGCCATGTGGGTCCCATATATGGGACCCTCGCCTACCAGGAGAATGGAGATCCTGCAACTCCAGGCCACTGATTTACAGTTTAAACCAGAAGAGGTGGCCACGTTGTGAGTGGCTCTTTTCACTGCAGTCTACTAGAGTTAAGGAAAAAATCTAACTTGTGCTGATCTTTCTGTAATAGAGAGAAAAATGTAGATGCATGTAGAAAGGTGTACAAGCATGACCACCTATCCATTGACAGGGGTAAAACAGGTGCTGGTGTTCAATAGAAAAAGTGAGGTGGGACTTTTGAATATACCATAAATGCCTAAGATGGGAATGCCCCTGTAAGTCTTTCGGATCACTGTTACTGCTCTAAATCTGTATGCTTAAATGCAATGTTTGCACATGCAAATATATTTGGGGTTGTCAGTTTATAATATTAGAAATATTATATATAAACATATTTATTTATTTGCATTAGAAATACTTTTGTAAAACAGGGACCAGTAGGGGGCAGGATCATATTACTTTTTGGTCATACTTACAGTAATGGTAGATTTGTGTCACTTATTTTTTTGTCTCCCTAGTTTACAAATATAAATTGATGCAAAAACGAATGTGACAAGTTCCAACAATAATGGCAACAGCAAGGAGAAATAATTAAAGGGGAACAAAATCTAGAATCTAAGCACAAAAAAACAACAAAATATAACATAGTCTTATGTGTCTTTGTGATCTGCTCTTGTTTCGTCAGATACCGCAACTGCAGACAATGAAAAATACAATAGAAAAGCAGTTCAGGAGGGGACTGGGTTTAACGTGGATAATCTATGTCTCTACAGGGGATGTGGCTATTGCTGGAAAGAATCTCCTAGTTAGGTCTCTTGCACATGAACGTTGTGCATCAGTTCCGTGCATTGGGGACCGCAATTTGCAGTCCCCAATGCACGGGCAACGTCAGTGCGGCGGCCGGGACGGATTGAGACCCATTCAACTTGAATGGGTCCGAGATCCGTCCGCACCGCAAAAAATAGAACAAGTTCTATTTTTCTGCGGTGCGGAGGCATGGACAGAAACACCACGGAAGCACTCCGTAGTGCTTCCATGGGGTTCCGATTCGTGCTTCTGTTCCGCATCTCCGTGATTGCGGACCCATTCAAGTGAATGGGTCCGCATCCGTGATGCAGAGTGCACATGGGTCGGTGCCCGTGTATTGCGGACACGCCGTATGTGGGCCGCAATACGGCCACGGGCACACAACGTTCGTGTGCAAGAGGCCTTAGTATTAGTACAAAATTGAATTGTTATAACCACAAGGAGCTGTAATAGACTACATAATACTAAATCTACCAAGACAAATCCCACTCCCCATTCCTAAATTATGCCGTAGCGAGGCAGATTTGCCTTTCAGGATCCTAGGAAAGCTAGGTTACCACCATATGGAGCTGTAATAGACTACATAATACTAAATCTACCAAGACAAATCCCACTCCCCATTCCTAAATAATGCCACAACCAGGCAGGTTTGCCTTTCAGGGTCCTGGGAAAGCTGGGTTACCACCATGTGGAGCTGTAATATACACTCGACCAAGATAACTACCCCTCCTCACTCAAATATATACAAATATAATCCAGAGAGAACTACAACTCCCAGCGTGTCCAGAATATTATTATGGAGCATCAGTGGTCATTCCATGGAGAGAGATATAAAAGAGAACTACAACTACCAGCATTTATGGGATATTATTATGGGCTATCAGAGGATATTACAGGGAGTGAGAAGGAAAGAACTACAACTCTTAGTATTTGACAACTTATAGAGGGATTCAACCAACCTGTCACATACACACAGTACATGGTGACATGACTAAGGTCCTTACCACTGCTCTGCACTGCTGAAATCTCAACAAATGGGTTGAAATGAAGTTGGCTAGAGTGGAGTAAGTTGAAAAGGCTTGGAGGTTTTGTGAGAAGCTGCTGAAGTTTTGCAGCTTCCATACTCTTTCACAGTGTTTGACAGTCTGTTAAAGTGAATGCAGCGTTAACCCCGCCCCGAGCCAGTCTGTGAGCTCTGCCAGCCGAAGAGGGAGCAATGAGACCCTTCACTGACTGCAGGATATCTGTTTAACTGCTTTCTGCAACTGCTGGCAGATGTCCATGAAGAAAGGACTACAGACAAAGTTTCCAGGGCAGTTTATGCTTCATTTTTCATTTTATTTTTTCAGGGCTTAGTAGCCCTTTAAGCAATCATGGGTTATAACAGCTTACCTCAAATACAATTATAAAAGCTAAGCGTGCAGCAAGAACATGCCAAAACTGTAGAGTGTAAGCATAGGGCTCAGGAGCATGAGGTGAATCTCTGTAGTCCCGGTACCTTCAGAATACAGAAAATGATTTACTATATAAGACATATACAAAAACAAGGAAACAAAAAATAATACATTTGGGGGAGATTTATGATAAACGTCTAAAAGAAAAACTGTCTTTGTTACCCAATGCAACCAAATCATAGCACAGCTTTTATTTGGTATTTGGCTCTTGAAAGATAAAAGCTGTGCCGTGACTGGTTGTTAAGCTTTCATAAATGGTTCAGTATTCATGTGGGAATGTTTGTCTTACCGGCAGTATTTTACAGGAGCTCCATTAAATCTTCTTACATGAAATTCCGAATCTGATCGATTTTCAAAATCACCGACTTGGAAGACAGAAAGGCTGGCATTTACATAGCCAACCATACACCTTAGCAAAAAAAAAAGATAATCACTGTCACGTGATTGTAAGGGGTATAAGTTGAATGATAGCAATTTCCCCCCTGCCTTTTGCATACTAATGTAATTACTGTTGCTCTGCTGCCACCTACTGGCCAAATGTGGCAATCACTTTTACATACTGAAATAAGAAGAATCCTGAATGATGTCACTTCCTGGGAGTGGGCAGTCTTTAGAAGTATGGCAGAAAAGCTGAGTCAGGGAGCAGAGTAGATTCCGAAATGACCTATTGTTTAAATCAAGTTTTTATGTTTAACATATTTTTTATGAATTTTTGGTGATTTTATTTATAGTTTTCCATGTCATTATTATATCTATATTTAGAGAAAAAACAGAAAATCTTGCAGTTTTCGCACTAGCCACTAATCACTTCTTGGTCTGTACAGATCACTTTACTGCAGTTATCTGCTTATCTATCATTCTAATTCTGCCTGTAATATCACCTCCTGTGTATAGATAAGACAGGATCCACCAGTTAGGGGATAATCACCACACCCCTAACATGCTGGGTTAAATAGAGTCCCTACCGCTGCTCAGAGCCATTGTATCTCAATGTCAATTACTTTTACTGCACGAATTACATTGTACTGTAAGAATGTAAACTGCATGGCTCTTCAATGTATTAATACACAATCATGGAAAATATGAGAAAACATACTTTTCTCCAGCTTGTCCTTGACCAGCACATGGTCCATACTTATACGCGTACACCAGTCGAGGAATGAAGTCTGAGGTAATAGCGATGACAAATGCATTGGTGATAACTGATAAAATCCCAATGCCTTCTAGAATCCCATACCAGATACCTGAGAGAAGAAGAATTCATCAAAAAGAGATGATATTAATGGTTCTCCATTAGGCGTTAGACTTTACACTTACTGTTTGACTACTCCTTTGACACTTTTGCCAGCTACAGTATATACCACCATACTGTATATCTACCAAATTCTAAATTGCTTGAAATAAGGCGAATATAAAAAACCATGGGGGTCATTCCTCATTCCCTGTACAGCAGAAAACTACAGTACCATCAAAAAGTTGCACACCATGGTTATGCAAAATGTTGCAACTCTTTTGGGGTTTAGAGCCTCGCTTTCCCAAAAAGTTGGCGTGGTGGTGCAGGGGCAGCAATACCCATCATGGCACATTTATTATAGTCTATGCCAGGAAAATGGCATTGATTTATAGTGGAAATCTAAACCGCTTTCAGCATAGATTCCCATTTGACGTACAGAACTGCACAGATGCGCCACAATTATTGAGGTGTCGACTCTTAATAATTGTGGCGCATCTGATGCCAGTGGGGGATAGATCAAGACTGGCATGTAAAACACCAATCTTATTTAAAGCAGTTTGCCGAGATTTTAAAACTGACGATCTATCTTATGGATAGGTCACCAGAATCAGATCTTTGGGGTTCCAAGGGACTCCCACCCAGGACTCCCGCCAATCAGCTGTTTGAGAAAGCACCGGTACTCGCAGTAGCACCGTGGCCTTTTTGCAGCTTTGCCTAAGCCATGTGACGTCATGTTCATCAGTCACGTGGCATAGGCTAGAGTGTAAAACGCCAAAGTGATTGGGGCTGAGCTGTGATACCAAGCACAATCATGTACGGTGCTATGCTTGGTGAGCTGAGAGGCCAGTGCCTTCTCAAACAGTTGGTCAGCGGAGTCTTGGGTGTAGGACCCCCACCGATAAGATACCGATGACCTATCCAGAAAATGATGTTCCCCATGACTATAGAAGAAGTATGGCTGTATATAGTATATCAGTGGTGGTGGAAATTATAGTGTTGAAACAAGCTGCAGACGGCCATAAATTCCAAAGCCATTGATTGAACTGCCATGTGGGAAAGTGGAAGGTACATACTTAAACAAGGCAATGCAAACACAACCCATTAAAGGCAGCAAAACCCCTAACATGGCATCTTCTCTGTGTAGGTATTGAATAAAAGCAATTCACATTATTGTTTTGCATAATCATACTAGACTGCACATTGATGAAACATTTAATCTCACTCACCTATGTCCTTGGCTCGTGAAGCTAATGGTCTCCTCCACTGACTGATAAATTTGTAAGCATCAAGACGGATTTCAATGATGTTGTTAAGTAAGGCAAGGAGTGGTGCAAGGGGAAAAGCAGCCACAAAGATAGTTGTGAAGCCAAACTGAAGAACTGTCAAACATAAGTAAGCTAATATTAATAGAAATGTACCACCTGCTATCAAGATTATACCTCAGTGCTCTCTTTCTAATAATCCTTCTAATTAGTCCTCATGAGTATGGTCATATCATGGATGCCTGTGGTATGGAACTGGAACCTGGACCTATATAATTCAATAGCATACACCAAATTTTATAAAGAGGCAGAGATTTTTAGGCTACTTTCACACCAGTGTTTTTGCTGGATCCGTCATGGATCAGCAAAATCGCTTCCATCATAATAATACAACCGTCTGCATCTGTTCTGAACGGATCTCGTATTATGTCTAAAATAGCCATGATGGATTTTTTGTGTCCGAGAAAACGGATCTGCCACCATTGACTTATATTGTGTTTCATGACGGATCCGTCTTGCTCTGCACCACATGGCTGCTTGCAGCGTTATTCTGTCCGCGATGGGGACGCAGCCAAACGGAACAAAATACATTCTGGTGCATTCCGTTTCGTTCAGTTTTGTCCCCATTGACAATGAATGGGGACAAAACGGAAGCGTTTCCCCCGCTATTGAGATCCTATGACGGATCTCAATAGCTGAAAGAAAAAGCGCAGATGTGAAAGTAGCCTTACTCACATGTTCCAGAAGAAACCACAAAATGAACCATTGTGCCAAGCTCTATTACATACTGTTTCCCTAGAAACATTGCTTTTTTTTTGGAGAACCTCACCATAGCACCTCAAGGTAGCACCATATAGTAGCCCATGGATTGTGCATGCGCCTTTTCACTGACCTGACCTAATTACTCTATGTTTGTACTGTACACGCTCCAGACCACAAATAATAAATATATTAGAGGTTATGGATACTGAAGAATAAATATATTAAAGGTTATGGACACCCTTGTGGACATTTTTTTTATTATGGCATTCTACTCATTTTGAGCTAAAAATCTTTTTTTCAATTGGTCTATGACACATTTTTTAACAGTTTTCCCTGTACAGCTTTCAGTTTCTGTGTAACTGCAGACTGGCAGGCTTTCTGTGTACCTTCCATCCCAATAGGGAATTGCTCTGCCAGCAGGATACAGTATGTAGCACTTGAACTCTTGGCAGGTCATAAACACAATTTAGCTCAATTCCTATCAGTCTGATAAAATTGAGTTATAATGAGTGTTTATGAGCTGTCAAGAGTTCAGATAATGTGTCAATACTAATTAGTTATGTGGTGGTGAGCCTTCTGATATGGTGGTCCATGTCTTCACACAGACCCTCTACCTCCATGTGAATAATCTCTGAGCACCATGGTTGATAAGTATATTTTATGGACATTGCACCTTTTGGAACTCTACAATGGGATTTTGCACTTTATATTATCCAAATCGCTCTTATGAGAATTGTTCAGAGGAACGTTACCCTTTGTCATGTCGAAGACGATATGTGATTGAAGATAATATAAAATTTTGAAAACCAAGTTACACTGGATCTGTGTGTTTCTTTTGAATTGGACTGGTTGAAGAGTATTAGAGGACCTCTTTTACACAATGTAGTGCAAAGCTTTTGGTTCCCAACATATATTTATTGAAGTAGGCCATACCAGACAACCTTGGGGACCCTACAACGTAGACAACACTCTATTTCTATTTGGAGCACTCTTCATTCAGTATCCTTGTCCATTTTTCTATTCCAACCTCCAATGACAAAGGAACTGAGCTTACTCATTTCAAGGTATTCTTCAAATAATCCATACGCATTAATGGGCTGCAAATTATAGTCTTTCTCCCACTGGGAAAAACTAGCTGTCCCATGTGCACCATGTTCTTGCCTTAATTTTCTACGTGTCCACCAATTCTGGATTAACCTAAATCGTAACCAAAGAAATGGAAATATGAGTTTTTTTAAAATCATTTTTTGCAATAATGCTTGTGTTGAACATTAACTCATGGATCACCTAATGAAAGATATTCCTAGAGCAACTGCCATACATATTAGCTATACAATTAAATTTAGAATGTTCAACATTTTTCTTTGCTTAATGAAATTTTAGCAAAAATTAACATGATCTACAATGCACATTAACATGTAAAAATATATGATTAAAATGCCCTAGTAACTAAAGCATTTAGTCTAGCTGCTGCAATATATGATTCATACAGTAAAAAGTCTTATGCATTGTGTGTTTCATATGTGAACTGTGACTTACGGATAGCCAAGCTCCATGAAGTTATTCAATGTTTGCTTCAGTACCATTATTATGCCCATCTGCATGCATAAGTCAATAAGGCATCCACTGGGGTGACACTGAAAATGAAATAAGAAATAAATCACTTTAATTATTTATATCACACCTTGTTTTTACAGAAAGCAAAGCTCTGGCTCGGTGCCATTTTATAGAATATATTATGGTCCTGGTTAAATAGCAATTTCCATATACAGCCTTTTTATTGGAATTGTTCTGTATAAAAGTATAAAAGAGGTGCTCCCTTTAACCTAATATATATATATATATATATATATATATATATATATATAGTGATACTGGTTAGATAGATAGATAGATAGATAGATAGATAGATAGATAGATAGATAGATAGGAGATAGATATGAGATAGATATGAGATAGATAGATAGATAGATAGATACAGTACAGACCAAAAGTTTGGACACACCTTCTCATTCAAAGAGTTTTCTTTATTTTCATGACTATGAAGGCATCAAAACTATGAATTAACACATGTGGAATTATATACATAACAAACAAGTGTGAAACAACTGAAAATATGTCATATTCTAGGTTCTTTAAAGTAGCCACCTTTTGCTTTGATTACTGCTTTGCACACTCTTGGCATTCTCTTGATGAGCTTCAAGAGGTAGTCCCCTGAAATGGTCTTCCAACAGTCTTGAAGGAGTTCCCAGAGATGCTTAGCACTTGTTGGCCCTTTTGCCTTCACTCTGCGGTCCAGCTCACCCCAAACCATCTCGATTGGGTTCAGGTCCGGTGACTGTGGAGGCCAGGTCATCTGGCGCAGCACCCTATCACTCTCTTTCATGGTCAAATAGCCCTTACTTTCAAAGTTTTCCCAATTTTTTCGGCTGACTGACTGACCTTCATTTCTTAAAGTAATGATGACCACTAGTTTTTCTTTACTTAGCTGCTTTTTTCTTGCCATAATACAAATTCAAACAGTCTATTCAGTAGGACTATGAGCTGTGTATCCACCTGACTTCTCCTCAACGCCACTGATGGTCCCAACCCCATTTATAAGGCAAGAAATCCCACTTATTAAACCTGACAGGGCACACCTGTGAAGTGAAAACCATTTCAGGGGACTACCTCTTGAAGCTCATCAAGAGAATGCCAAGAGTGTGCAAAGCAGTAATCAAAGCAAAAGGTGGCTACTTTGAAGAACCTAGAATATGACATATTTTCAGTTGTTTCACACTTGTTTGTTATCTATATAATTCCACATGTGTTAATTCATAGTTTTGATGCCTTCAGTGTGAATCTACAATTTTCATAGTCATAAAAATAAAGAAAACTCTTTGAATGAGAAGGTGTGTCCAAACTTTTGGTCTGTACTGTAGATAGATAGATAGATATAAATCTGATGTGGGGGTGCATACTAGTGGTGGCTATTATAGAATTATATGTGTTGTGTCTCTGTTGTATAAGGTATGATTTTTGCTGGATAGAAGGGTCATTCACCAAATGGCTGACTTCTCTGAAACCTCCATTCTATCCCATCAGGGTGGAGTCGGGCAGGGTGGGCCTCTGCCAGCTACAAGATGAGCAAATGGACATTTCTCCTCATCATCCCGTTGTATCTAACACCTCTGGCTGCCAGGTACTAACTTCAAGGAAGCATCTGCACCCCCCCTACTAAGGCCTCTTGCACACGACCGTATTTTCATTCCGGTTCCGTTTTTTTTTGCGGACCGTATACGGAACCATTCATTTCAATGGGTCCGCACACTGTTTTATTAGGGGCTAGCTGTTCTGTTCCGCAAAATACAGAATGCACACGGATGTCATCTGTATTTTAAATAGATAGAGAGATATGAGATAGATAGACAGATATGAGATAGATAGATAGATAGATAGATAGATAGAAAGATATGAGATAGATAGAGAGATATGAGATAGATAGATATGAGGTAGATATCTATCTATCTATCTATCTATCTCATATCTATCTATCTCATATCTATCTATCAATCAATCTCACCCAGCACAATGTACTCAGTAAAAGCCAAGCAGGGTTCATGCCAAACCACCGCATACACCCTGCACCGCCTCATCCAGAGCCATGTGTGGACACAAAACAGGGAAAGATATACACTTGTTTCGTGGACTTCAAAAAAACCTTCGACTCAGTGTGGCACCCTGGATTGCTCCTGAAACTATTGGAGAGCAGACTAGGAGGAAAAACATACGACGTCATCAAAAGCTCCTACACCGAGAATAGATGCAGCGTGAAGGTAAATGGGAAAAGAACAGCTTACTTCCAGCAAAGCCGAGGAGTCAGACAGGGCTAAAGCCTCAGTCCAACTCTCTTTAACATTTACATCAACAAGCTGGCAGTGGCTCTGGAGTCCTCCTCAACACCAGGTCTCATCCTCCATGAGTCTGAGGTGAAATTTCTCCTGTATGCGGATGACCTTCTCCTACTATCACCAACTGAGAAAGGTCTCGAAGACCAGCTAGTCATTCTGGAGAAATTCAGCACCACATGGGCACTTCCTGTGGTGTTCCAGAGAAGGAAAACTAAGTCAGCCAGGCCCCCTACCTTCACGCTACACAACCGCCCTCTTACAGCCACCAACAGGTACACCTACCTGGGCCTGATAATTGAACAGATTGGGAGCCATTGAGGAGCTGAAAGACAAAGCATGCAAGACCTTCTTCAACATCAGAAGATGACTGTACCACCTCAAGGCACCTATGAGGGTCTGGCTTAAAATCTTTGACTCCATCATTGCCCCAATCCTCCTGTATGGCAGTAAAGTCTGGGGCCCTCACAAGTACCCTGACTGGTCAAGATGGGATTCCAGCCTAACAGAAATATTCCACCTGGAATTCTGTAGGCATCTCCTCCAGGTCCATTGGAGCACCTCTAACAGTGCCTGTCGAGGGGAGCTGGGCAGATTGCCTCTACACTTTACAATCGAGAAGAGGTCGCTATCATTCTGGGGCCATCTACAAAAAGCCTTGCTACACCAAGGGATCCGAGGCAAGGCAAAACCCCAAAATCAACTTACTGTAACTGTGTACTGTAAAATCACCCCACACCTACTCACAAAAGCCAGGATCAGGAACACAGTAAACAAGAGACAAGAGGAATACGTCAGTGAATGGAGTAAGGAGGTCAGAGCATTCCAGAAGCTGACGGTGTACCAGAGCCTGCAGAGAGATTACAAACTAGCCCCATATCTGGAGAAACTAGGAAACCCCAGAAACCGGAAAATCCTGAGCCGCTACAGACTGAGCGCCCAGGGCCTGGCCGTCGAATCCAGACGGCATCGACAGAGCTACATTCCTAGAGAAAGAAGTGCCACCTGGAGGCGGTGTAGGATGAGGCCAACTTCCTGATATACTGTCACAAATACTCAGCAGTGAGGGACATCCACTTTAGGAGACTCTCTGATCTACTCCCAGACTTCAGCTCCATGGAGGAGGAAGAGAAACTGCCCATCCTGCTGGCAGAAGAAGAGAACACTGTGGATATAGCAGCACAATATATCCGTGCCTGTCACGGACTGAGCGTGATATACCATGGACTTCTATACCCTGACCCGGGGTGTGTCCACACCCCTTCCCCCCTTCCTGTCATGATACACCACAGCTTCCTATAGATCGACCCCGGGTGTGTCCCCATTCCTCAACACCCTATTTCCCACATGCTTTAGCAATACTAATGTACAATTTTAGACCTGCCAATAAAGATTTATTGATTGATAGATAGATAGATAGATAGATAGATAGATAGATAGATAGATAGATAGATATGAGACAGATAGACAGACAGATAGATATGAGATAGATAGATAGGTAGGTATGAGATAGATAGATAGATAGATACGTAGATATGAGACAGACAGACAGATAGATATGAGATAGATAGATAGATAGATAGATAGATAGATAGATAGATATGAGATACATAGATATGAGAAATAGATATGAGATAAATAGATATGAGATAGATAGATAGATAGATATGAGATAGATATGAGATAGATAGATAGATAGATAGATAGATAGATAGATATGAGATAGATAGGTAGATATGAGATAGATAGATATGAGATAGATAGATATTAGATAGATATGAGATGGATAGATAGATATGAGACAGACAGACAGATAGATAGATATGAGATAGATAGATAGATAGATAGATAGATAGATAGATAGATAGATAGATAGATAGATAGATAGATAGATAGATAGATATGAGATAAATGGATATGAGATAAATAGATATGAGATAGATGATATGAGATAGATAAATAGATAGATATGAGATAGATAGATAGATAGATAGATAGATATGAGATAGATAAATAGATAGATATGAGATAGATAGATAGATAGATAGATAGATAGATAGATATGAGATAGATAGATAAATAGATAGATATGAGATAGATAGATAGATAGATAGATAGATAGATAGATAGATAGATAGATATGATATAGATAGATAGATAGATAGATAGTGTGGGGATTCGCTCTGGTAATTAGGATTAGCGGATGCAGTATAGAGGCAAAGTACACAGTTCTTGAATCATACAGCGGTGTTTATTCGCACATTGGTGTATAACAAAATGCAGATAAGGTGTATCACAAAACGCAGGTGGCTTGGTGTTTGTTCACACACAAGGAAAGTCCATAAACAATAAAAGTCACCTTTTCTCCTGGGTGTTAATTCACACCCTGTTAGCAGTTCAGCCTCATCAAGTCCATAGACGGCCTGTTCGCCTTTAGAGGTGCCTGAGTCCTCCAGTCCGGCTCAAACCTCAAATCCCAGCACAGCCCTCAGTTCACAGCACACAGACTCCTGAGGTCCACTTCCAGAGGGAGGTAAATCCACCCCACCTGGCAGTGCTGGCTGGTATTTATGCCTGGCAAAACCCGGCCTGGAACATGGGGAGTAGTCACCCACCCAGCACTTTGACTACTCCCAGTAAGAGCCGTCCCGGACCAGCTATGACAGCCATGCTAAATCTCAAGGTGTCAATTAGCAATAGCTGCTGCTGACACAAAATTCCGTCTCTTACTTCACCAAGGCCAGGAACCTCGGTGACACATACCTTCCATCCACGATGATTCCAGGTACCCTCTTACAATAGATAGATATGAGATAGATAGATAGATAGATAGATAGATAGATAGATAGATAGATAGATAGATAGATACACAACATACACCAACCTCTTCCAGTCGCCATCTATTTATAAGCCTTAAATAAGCACCCGGTCTTCCGGTAAACCTGCAATTATAAAAATGTTAGATGAATATCTGAATCACACTGGATCAATAGTTCAGAGGCAAACCTATGATATGGCATCTATAAATGTGTCTGACTCTAGTTCATACAGCTGAACGTGCAAGAGTTAACCTGGCAAATGTGCTGGATTTAGTGAACAACTTTACAGCCTGTAGTGGCTTACATGGATGTCTGCCATAGCTAATCTGCACCAAAACAACAAATGCCCATTTAATTAAAAAAGAAGCCTATATAAATATTACAATGGCACTACGTAACTGCTGCAGCAGGAGAGAAGCTGATAAACAGATTTCCTATCTGAACTTAGAGGCTACACACAGGTTTCATGAAAGGCCACATACAGGACTTTTTTTCCATCTAAAATAACGGGTGCAAAATGTGCATAACTGAGCATAACGGATGCCTAAAATACAGGATCCGTTTTTTTGTTTTTGTTTTTCTGTTCTTCTGACGGGTCATAAGATAGCAGGCAAGTAGTGGCTCCTTTTCAAGAACAGTGAAGCCATCTTCATGTAACTAAATACAATGCAAAATATGCAGGAATCATCTACTGAATAAATACATTCTTTATGCAAGGCTATTTTTGTCATAGGTTGAGTGTCCTACAATTCATGGATGATTGATGTCCTAAAATTTTTATTACAAAAGAGATTTCCCTACCATGTGACTCATGTCCTAGATACAACAGACCCACAGTGGAATGCCAGTGAAATATTTCTGGAGCCTAAACCTGTACTAGGCTGCAATCACACATGCAGTTTTCGGGAAGTTTTCTGAGCCTAAGCCAGGAGCAGATTCAACAGGAATGGGAATTATAAAGGAAGGATTTATACTTCTCCTTCCTTTTCCACCCACTTCTTTCTTTGACACATAAAGTTGCATCAAAACTGCACTAAAAACTGCATGTGCGATTCCAGCCTTACAGTCAAATTGCTGGAATCATTTTGACAATAGCAGCACATATCTAGGAGGATGTTGTGAATTATGGTACAGTTGATATTGGGCTTCTGGTCCCCAAAATATATCACTGAAAAAATAGCCCCTAAAATGTAACCTTTACTAGATACATTTAAAAATGGAATACACAGAACCCCAAAACAGAAAATAACACATTTGTGTACACAATACATTAACAACAAATATATCTTGTGCCCACACAAATGTACAATGATATAGTGTACGCACAATTACTCAGAACTCAGCAAGGGCAATATGATGAAACTTATCTGCATAATATATAAATATATATATATATATATGTATGTATATATATATATATATATACACACACTCACCTAAAAAATTATTTGGAACACCATACTAATACGGTGTTGGACCCCCATTTGCCTTCAGAACTGCCTTAATTCTACGTGGCATTGATTCAACAAGGTGCTGATAGCATTCTTTAGAAATGTTGGCCCATATTGATAGGATAGCATCTTGCAGTTGATGGAGATTTGAGGGATGCACATCCAGGGCACGAAGCTCCAGTTCCACCACATCCCAAAGATGCTCTATTGGGTTGAGATCTGGTGACTGTGGGGACCATTTTAGTACAGTGAACTCATTGTCATGTTCAAGAAACCAATTTGAAATGATTCGAGCTTTGTGACATGGTGCATTATCCTGCTGGAAGTAGCCATCAGAGGATGGATACATGTTCTCATTCTGTTTACGCCAAATTCGGACTCTACCATTTGAATGTCTCAACAGAAATCGAGACTCATCAGACCAGGCAACATTTTTCCAGTCTTCAACAGTCCAATTTTGGTGAGCTTGTGCAAATTGCAGCCTCTTTTTCCTATTTGTAGTGGAGATGAGTGGTACCCGGTGGGGTCTTCTGCTGTTGTAGCCCATCTGCCTCAAGGTTGTGCGTGTTGTGGCTTCACAAATGCTTTGCTGCATACCTCGGTTGTAACGAGTCGTTATTTCAGTCAACGTTGCTCTTCTATCAGCTTGAATCAGTCGGCCCATTCTCCTCTGACCTCTAGCATCCACAAGGCATTTTTGCCCACAGGACTGCCGCATACTGGATGTTTTTCCCTTTTCACAGCATTCTTTGTAAACCCTAGCAATGGTTGTGCGTGAAAATCCCAGTAACTGAGCAGATTGTGAAATACTCAGACCGGCCCGTCTGGCACCAACAACCATGCCATGCTCAAAATTGCTTAAATCACCTTTCTCTCCCATTCTGACATTCAGTTTGGAGTTCAGGAGATTGTCTTGACCAGGACCACACCCCTAAATGCATTGAAGCAACTGCCATGTGATTGGTTGACTAGATAATTGCATTAATGAGAAATAGAACAGGTGTTCCTAATAATTCTTTAGGTGAGTGTATATATAACATTATAATGCAGAAAACCATGGTTGTGACCATAACTCACGAGTACTTGATACCAGTCACTGGGTGCCAGGCAGTCTTCAGGGGTAGCAACCAACAAATGGGGTAGGGAAGATGTTATATACCTAAGGTGACCCTACAGCTGTCCAGTGAAGAGTGCCTGGCACCCAGTGACTGGTATCAAGTAACCGTGAGTTATGGTCACAACCAGGGGCGTCGTTTGGTCAAAAGATTTGGCGCTGGAGCCCCGGATGTTTTGTCCAGTGCCCCGAATGCAGGGCCGGCGGGGGCCAGGGCCGGCGCCTCCCATAAGCAAGGTACGCCACCGCATAGAGCGTACTCTTGCCTGCTGTGCCGCCTTCTAGCTAATTTATTCACTTCACTTGCCTCTGTGTAATCTCGCACAGGCGCACTAGCAGAGGCATCGTCGAGCGAAGTGCGCATGCGCCGTCTTCCAGCGCACCTCGTTCGACGATGCCTCTGCCAGTGCGCCTATGCGAGATTAAGGCGCTTCTCTGCAATTACACAGAGGCAAGTAAAGTGAATAAATTAGCTAGGAGGCGGCGCTGGGCAGGGACGGAATCTGTGAATGACACTTAGGGGGATCTGTGGAAGACATTTATGGGGATCTGTGGTGGATGACACTTATGGAGGATCTGTGGATGACACTTATGGGGGATCTGTGGATGACATTTATCGGGGATCTGTGGATGACACTTATGGGGATCTGTGGATGACACTTATGGGGATCTGTGGTGGATGACACTTATGGGGGATCTGTGGATGACACTTATGGGGGATCTGTGGATGACACTTATGGGGGATCTGTGGATGACACTTATGGGGGATCTGTGGATGACACTTATGGGGGATCTGTGGATGACACTTATGGGGGATCTGTGGATGACACTTATGGGGATCTGTGGATGACACTTATGGGGATCTGTGGATGACACTTATGGGGATCTGTGGATGACATTTATGGGGGATCTGTGGATGACATTTATGGGGGATCTGTGGATGACATTTATGGGGGATCTGTGGATGACACTGGTGGGGATCTGTGGATGACACTGATGGGGATCTGTAAATGACACTTATGGGGGATCTGTGGATGACACTTATGAGGATCTGTGGATGGCACTGTTATGGATGATCTGTGGGGTTGCCCAGATGGCTAGGCCCTTCACTGTAGTTATTAACCCCATTCAGCAGTCCCCCATTCACTGAAGGGGGGACTGCTGAAAGGGCTTAATAACTACTGTGAAGGCCCCCCCGGTGGTGATGAGGGCGTGGCTTCATGGGGTGGGGACATGGCTACATGTGGGCTCATGCCCCGGATCTTTTCAGACTCTAGCAATGCCCCTGGTCACAACCATGGTTTTCTGCATTATAATGTTATATACACTTCTCAAAAAAATAAAGGGAACACAAAAATAACACATCCTAGATCTGAATTAATTAAATATTCTTCTGAAATATTTTGTTCTTTACATAGTTGAATGTGCTGACAACAAAATCACACAAAAATAAAAGAATGGAAATCTAATTTCTGAACCCATGGAGGTCTGGATTTGGAGTCACACTCAAAATTAAAGTGGAAAAACACACTACAGGCTGATCCAACTTTGATGTAATGTTCTTAAAACAAGTCAAAATGAGGCTCAGTAGTGTGTGTGGCCTCCACGTGTCTGTATGACCTCCCTACAACGCCTGTGCATGCTCCTGATGAGGTGGCGGATGGTCTCCTGAGGGATCTCCTCCCAGACCTGGACTAAAGCATCTGCCAACTCCTGGACAGTCTGTGGTGCAACGTGACATTGGTGGATAGAGCGAGACATGATGTCCCAGATGTGTTCAATTGGATTCAGGTCTGGGGAACGGGCGGGCCAGTCCATAGCATCAATGCCTTCGTCTTGCAGGAACTGCTGACACACTCCAGCCACATGAGGTCTAGCATTGTCTTGCATTAGGAGGAACCCAGGGCCAACCGCACCAGCATATGGTCTCACAAGGGGTCTGAGGATCTCATCTCGGTACCTAATGGCAGTCAGGCTACCTCTGGCGAGCACATGGAGGGCTGTGCGGCCCTCCAAAGAAATGCCACCCCACACCATTACTGACCCAATGCCAAACCGGTCATGCTGGAGGATGTTGCAGGCAGCAGAACGTTCTCCATGGCGTCTCAAGACTCTGTCACGTCTGTCACATGTGCTCAGTGTGAACCTGCTTTCATCTGTGAAGAGCACAGGGCACCAGTGGCGAATTTGCCAATCTTGGTGTTCTCTGGCAAATGCCAAACGTCCTGCACGGTGTTGGGCTGTAAGCATAACCCCCACCTGTGGACGTCGGGCCCTCATATCACCCTCATGAATCTGTTTCTGACCGTTTGAGCAGACACATGCACATTTGTGGCCTGCTCGAGGTCATTTTGCAGGGCTCTGGCAGTGCTCCTCCTGTTCCTCCTTGCACAAAGTCGGAGGTAGCGGTCCTGCTGCTGGGTTGTTGCCCTCCTTTCGGCCTCCTCCACGTCTCCTGATGTACTGGCCTGTCTCCTGGTAGCGCCTCCATGCTCTGGACACTACGCTGACAGACACAGCAAACCTTCTTGCCACAGCTCGCATTGATGTGCCAGCCTGGATAAGCTGCACTACCTGAGCCACTTGTGTGGGTTGTAGACTCCATCTCATGCTACCACTAGAGTGAAAGCACCGCCAGCATTCAAAAGTGACCAAAACATCAGCCAGGAAGCATAGGAACTGAGAAGTGGTCTGTGGTCACCACCTGCAGAACCACTCCTTTATTGGGGGTGTCTTGCTAATTGCCTATAATTTCCACCTGTTGTCTATCCCATTTGCACAACAGCATGTGAAATTGATTGTCACTCAGTGTTGCTTCCTAAGTGGACAGTTTGATTTCACAGAAGTGTGATTGACTTGGAGTTACATTGTGTTGTTTAAGTGTTCCCTTTATTTTTTTGAGCAGTATATATTATGCAGATAAGTTTCATCATATTGCCCTTGCTGAGTTCTGAGTAATTATGCGTACACTATATTATTATACATTTGTGTGGGCACAAGATATATTTGTTGTTGATGTATTGTGTACACAAATGTGTTATTTTCTGTTTTGGGGTTCTGTGTATTCCGTTTTTGAAATATATCTAGTAAAGGTTACATTTTAGGGGCTATTTTTTCAGTGATATATTGCTTATGTCCCCTACTGGGAGATTATTTATAAATTCTGTGAGTTACTGGTCCCCAAAGTGTACAAGTTCTTCTACTTCCTGAAGTTCAGTTAATAAGGAAAATGCACTTACCTCCCAAGAAAGAATGCTATGTAAAAGGTCGAACTGTTCAGATTGACAAACTGAAAAAGAAACATTTTCAAAGTGAAGCTGTTCTCCCACTCTGATTCAGTACGTGGCTGTTCTGTGGGTAGAAACGTGCACAGATGTAGATTTTGAAACATATTTTACACTCAAACACAGAGATAGCAGGAGATTTACTAATCAAAATGCACCGGAATTCTAGTTCTCATTTGCACCAAAAAACGGCATAGGTCAGGGGTCAGCAACCTTCGGCACTCCAACTGCTGTGAAATTACTCCCAGCATGGGCACTTGCTTGGCAGTTCTTGTGTCTCCCATAGAAGTGAATAGAGCATGCTGGGAGTTGTTTCAGAACAGCTGGAGTGCCGGAGGTTGTTGATCCCTGGTATAGGTGCTTTGCACCACATTTGGGTTTTATACACTTTCTTTAACTAGGTTGACAAGGAGGTGTGTCTTAGCAGGAGAGGGATGTGCCCTATCAGAAAGGGACATAGCTTAAGATGCAACAGTGTGCAAATATGCACCAACATTTTGATGCAAAATTCTGGCGTAAAGTACGCTAACTAATAGGTAGCATGAACTTATGTAGACTAGATGTTTTAACGGTGTGCCAGATTTATCACCCATTATCAACCACTGTGATAAATTTGGTGTATTTTAAGTCTTATGTAGTCTAAATTTACTCTATATGAAAATGAGACAGGATTAGTACAGCTTCTGCAATCTGTCAATCAGCAAAAGATAAGAAAAATATTATCTATAACTATTTTGCAGGAAACCTTTAAATATCTATTACCTTTATAAGAAACCTTTACACTTACATTTAAAGAGAGCCTGTCACCATGAAATGCAGTCCAATGTGCAGGCAGTGTGTTATAGAGCAGAAGGAGCTGAGCATATTTGACATTATTTCTGCTCTTTCAGAGTTCAGTCGCCAAGTGGGCAGTCTTATCAGTGACTGACAGCTATTTCTTTGTACACACTTATGTAGGAAAGGTTATCAGTTACTGCTAAGACAGCCCATTTGGCTACTTAGCTTAAAAAGAGCAGAGATATAAATGTAGAAATTTCAAGTTATACAGAACTTTTTCCCACAATACTGTATATTAGTCTTCTCCTGCTCTACAACATGCTGCCTGCAGATTGCACTGTATTTTGCGGCAGGTTATCTTTAAGTTTGACAATAGATAAGTAATTAGGCTCTGTACACACCTAACTGCAATAGCAGGGCGTGATGGGGACGAGCCTCCCTAGTGTCACCCGCGATGCTAGGAAGGCTCGTCACCATCGTGGCCTGCTATTTGCTGCATCCCCTCCCATCCCATCGACCGATGTTTTGATCTGTGTAACGTGGAGATGCAGTGGCAGCTGTGCGGGCATCAGAAGCGACATGGGTGCCGGGGAGCAAGGTAAGTACAACCTGTTTGTGGGGCCCGGGCATTACAGGGGGCATTATAGGGGTTGGATAACCTCTTTAAGAAGAGACTGTTCTGAAGGCTTTCAAGAGGGAATAAGGCTTTGGACATTCTACATAGTCCAGTTACATTATTATGACCACTGCCAATTTCTGACATTGGCAGCGCGTAGCTCATGAAGGAAGATACATGTCACAAGCTGGCTTGGTGGGTATACAAGGTATACAATAGGCTGTCTGCATACATATTCCTTGTTGCTGTCATGGGTAAAATGGACAATTTATCAGAGTTGCAAAATGGGGTGATTATTGGCTTTTGGAACAAGGGTGGCATTATTTATGAAACTGCACAGTTTGTCAACTGTTTACGTGCTCTTGTGGTGAAAGTGTATCATGAGTAGACAAATGGCACCATGGCCAATAAGCGACATGGAAACCACAGAGAACCATGTGCCATTGACACGAGACGTGAACGTTGATTACAAAGGTGCAGACTACAGTGGAGCAGCTCAACACCAAAATGAACCAGGGGGCTACCAGAAGTGTGTCCTAAACAGGTCAGCAAACCCTACAGCATATTGGGCTTCGAAGCAGACAGAAGGTCACTGCACCTCTGCTAACAACCTTGCGTGAGCAGAAAATGCTTCAATTTTTGCAGCAGTATTGGATTTGGACCTCTGATGATTGGCAAAGACTTGCCTTCTCTGATAAGTTATGTTTTCTGCTTCATCAGATAGATAGACTTTGGCATGTCAGACGAGAAACATCAGACAGTAAACACCCTGCAACCATTGCTGAAAAAACACAAGCTGGTAGTGGCAGCAGCAAAACGGTCTGGTGAATGTTTTCGTGACCTTCTCTAGACCCACTCAGCCATGTGAAAGGCACTCTCAACCAATTTGAGTATGTATCCATCCTGGCAGATCACATACACCCATACATGCTGGTTGTGTTCCCTGGGGTTGATGGAATCTTCCAGGCAGTCAATGCAACATGTCACACACCTAGAAATATCCAACATTTGTTGGAAGAGAATGACTATCCTTACCCATGCACCCTCCAGCATCTGTGGGATGCACTGCAGTCAGCGTGGTCCCAGATACCTGTGACAACCTAACATGACCTTACTGAGCTCCTCCCAGTCCGTCTAGCTGCTGTCCATGCAGCAAATGGGGTTACTCTGGATATTAGCTGGTAGTCAACATAATAATATAACTCGACAGTATATAATAACAGGGCACTGGACTGTCATGATGACCAACAGTGATGGCCAGTTCGCAGTGTTTGCCAATGAACACATGCGGGCTGCCATCTTGATTCACAAGTCCGGCGATGCACAGGCAAGTCCTTACCTGTGCCTGTGTCGTGGGCCGGTCTGAAATCAAATGCGGTCACCGGGAGCAGGCAGTTCCGAGAACAGACGCTGGGGGCCCACATCAGGCTGTTCTCGGAACTGGCTGCTCCCAGTGACCGCATTTGTTTCAGACCGGCTAACGACACAGGTATCGCCGGACTTGTGAATCAAGATGGCAGCCCGCCTGTGTTCGTTGGCGAACACTGCGAACTGGCCATCACTGATGACCAATATACCCATGTTCTAACTCACTATATCAAGGCTCCATGTTATAGAGTCAGACTCACTTTTGCAGGAATGGCCATTGTGAGCTTACTGGCTTTACTGCTAGCTGTATTTCATGTGAAACAGCAAGGGGATCCCGGGTGTTGGCCCCCCACCGATCAGATACTGATGAGCTATCCAGAGGATAGGTCATCAGTAAAGAAATCTTGGAAAACCCTTTTAACTATTGACATGTTTCATATTAGTTTCTTTTTCGACGTTTACCCAGGTCTTCAAGCTGATAGCACAATCATAAGCAAAAATAAAAGTTACACGTTATTTAATAACTTGTAATTCTTACCGAGGTTAGTGAGAAAAAGTGCTACTTTTTCATAAAGCTGCAAAACATAACAAATAATGCTTAATGTACACATGCCATGTCATCACTTATGCATTTAACAATGTTACTTGTTTCTGCCAAGTATATAGATAATGATATTATTGTATATCGTATTTCTATAATTTAGAATGTATACAAATTCTATACAAAAACTAAGTATGTTTGCAAATACATCTTACATATCACAAATACATTTTACATATCTTGTCCTGATTTCCATTTAAAGTCTGTATTAGGCCTGTTTTACATGGCTGGCATAGTTCCGGCAGAGAACAGCCTGCTGGAGCTATTTGGATCTAGCATTGCCAGATATTTCCGAAATGCACGATGGCTCACTGACTATAATGGGGTCCGGCAGAGATTCGGCCGCTACCCAGCAAATATGCCAGGATTCGACCAGTCGAATACAGCTGCACGCATATTTTCCAGGTAGCAGCCAGATCTCTGCCAGACCCCAGTATGGTCAATGGGGTCGGCAAGCATTCTGTTGCCATCCAGCAAGGATCCAGATAGCTCTGGTAGGCTGTTCATTGCTGGAACAGCCTGCCAGAACGCCTGCCAGCAGTGTGAAAGAAACCTTATAGTTACTGTACATGGTCACTAACGTTTCATACAACTTTGCAGAAGTAGTACAGGTAAATAGAAACCTTGTAATATACACTACTCACAAAAAGTTAGGGAAAATTGGCTTTCGGGTGACATTTATGGAAAACGTAAAAAGTTTACTCTACAATGATATATTATGAAAGTAGGGCTTTTAAGTAGAAGCATGCAATGGTGATTTCCTCATCTCAAAAAAAATTTTTTAAACAAAAGCCAACAGTGGTGGATATACCACCACAAATAATGTCAGTAGTATAGGGAGACAGTTCTCGTCAAACTCAAAGTGACAGGTGGGCACGCCCCTTTTCCAGACAGTCTGGACAAGCCCTAATATGGTATATTCAGACTACAACTCAATTAAGTTTTAAAAATAGCTTGACTTTCTGCAACCTTCACAGACATGACCGGACACGTCCCTATCCATCTATCTTCTAATATCTATCCATCTATCTACGCTCCTATTTTTTCCCGCGGCGTCCATTTTGTGAAATACGGCCAGCCCATTTTGTGTAAGCACCCAGATTTCCCGAGTTTGGATGATTTACATCGCCAGTGAGTCTTTCCTGGATTGAATCCGCTTACTAACGACACATAGCTGAATAAATATTATCGACATATAGCAACTACATATTACTAACAACATATATTAAATAAAAATTACTGCCATCTATATTACGGTAGGCTGAATGGGATTTTGATTTGCTTAATTAAAGTACGACCTTCAGAAGTCCTGGGACATCTGTTATAAAATCTCAAAAGACCGCAGCTATAGCTAGAATACTGTCTAAACAGACCATCCCTACGCTGTTTGTAAACTTGTTGCAATGTGTCAAAAGCCCTCATCTAGAGCCTGCCTACTGTATAAACAGACCATCCCCATGCTGTTTGTAAACTTGTTACGATGTGTCAAAAGCCCTCATCTAGAGCCTGCCTACTGTATAAACAGACCACCCCAAGCTGTTTGGACATTTGTTATTAGGCGTCAGGAATTAATTAAAGCTAAACAGTTCATAAAAAGAGCTACAATAATAGTGCTAATGGTATAATTAAAGTGTGACCTTCATTTGGCACCAAAAACACCCTCAGAATGCCCCACAAGCTGCTTTAACATACAGTTGCAAGAAAAAGTATATGAACCCTTTGGAATGATATGGATTTCTGCACAAATTGGTCATAAAATGTGATCTGATCTTCATCTAAGTCACAACAATAGACAATCACAGTCTGCTTAAACTAATAACACACAAAGAATTAAATGTTACCATGTTTTTATTGAACACACCATGTAAACATTCACAGTGCAGCTGGAAAAAGTATGTGAACCTTTGGATTTAATAACTGGTTGAATCTCTTTTGGCAGCAATAATTTCAACCAAACGTTTCCTGTAGTTGCAGATCAGACGTGCAAAACGGTCAGGAGTAATTCTTGACCATTCCTCTTTACAGAAACGTTTCAGTTCAGCAATATTCTTGGGATGTCTGGTGTGAATCGCTTTCTTGAGGTCATGCCACAGCATCTCAATTGGGTTGAGGTCAGGACTCTGACTGGGCCACTTCAGAAGGCGTATTTTCTTCTGTTTAAGCCATTCTGTTGTTGATTTACTTCTATGCTTTGGGTCGTTGTCCTGTTGCAACACCCATATTCTGTTGAGCTTCAGCTGGTAGACAGATGGCTTTAAGTTCTCCTGCAAAATGTCTTGATAAACTTGGGAATTAATTTTTCCTTCGATGATAGCAATCCGTCCAGGCCCTGACACAGCAAAGCAGCCCCAAACCATGATGCCCCCACCACCATACTTCACAGTTGGGATGAGGTTTTGATGTTGGTGTGCTGTGCCTATTTTTCTCCACACATAGTGTTGTGTGTTTCTTCCAAACAACTGAACTTTGGTTTCATCTGTCCACAGAATATGTTGCCAGTACTGCTGTGGAACATCCTGGTGCTCTTGTGCAAACTGTAAATGTGCAGCAATGTTTTTTTTGGAAAGCAGTGGCTTCCTCTGTGGTATCCTCCCATGAAATCCATTCTTGTTTAGTGTTTTACGTATCATAGATTCGCTAACAGGGATGTTAGCATATGCCAGAGACTTTTGTAAGTCTTTAGCTGACACTCTAGGATTCTTCACCTCATTGAGCAGTCTGCACTGTGCTCTTGCAGTCATCTTTACAGGACGGCCACTCCTAGGGAGAGTAGCAGCAGTGCTAAACTTTCTCCATCTATAGTCAATTTGTCTTACCGTGGACTGATGAACAGCAAGGCTTTTGGAGTTACTTTTATAACCCTTTCCAGCTTTATGCACGTCAACAATTCTTAATCGTAGGTCTTCTGAAAGCTCTTTTGTTCGAGGCATCATTCACATCAGGCAATGTTTCTTGGGAAAAGCAAACCCAGAACTGGTGTGTGTTTTTTATAGTGCAGGGCAGCTGTAACCAACACCTCCAATCTCATCTCATTGATTGGACTCCAGTTGGCTGACACTTCACTCCAATTAGCTCTTGGAGATGTCATTAGTCTAGGGGTTCACATACTTTTTCCACCTGCACTGTGAATGTTTACATGGTGTGTTCAATAAAAACATGGTAACATTTAATTCTTTGTGTGTTATTAGTTTGAGCAGACTCTGATTGTCTATTATTGTGACTCAGATGAAGATCAAATCACATTTTATGACCAATTTGTGCAGAAATCCATATCATTCCAAAGGGTTCACATACTTTTTCTTGCAACTGTATGTCAGGATCTATCAAGCCAGAACACACTTCAATCAAGTTTGAAATAAAATGATATTCAGGGTCTATCAAGCTCTTTTATCGGACTATTTATCTATTATCTATCTATCTATCTATCTATCTATCTATCTATCTATCTATCTATCTATCTATCTATCTTTCTTTCTTTCTATCAATCTTTCTATCTAGTCATTTATTTATCTATTTATCTATCTATCTACTATCTATCTATTTATCAATTATCTATCTATCTATCTATCTCTCTATCTATCTATTTAGCTTTCTATCTATCTATCTATCTATCTATCTATCAATTATCTATCTATCTATTATCTATCTATTCTATTTATCTTTCTATCTATCTATTTATCTATCTATTCTATCTATCCATCTATCTATCTGTTATCTATCTATCTATCTATCTATCTATCTAGAACCTATCAAGCTATTTAAATCCTAAAAAAAATCCTAATAAATTCCTATTAAAATCCCATAAAAAAAACTATCAAGCTATTAAAATCCTAATAAAATCCTAATATATTCCTATTAAAAGCCTATAAACGCACACTATGTATCTCTCCTCCTCACCCATGTGCTGGAGGGGATGCGGGGGGGTGGGCACATAAAAGCACATATGGTGGTCCTGCCCCTTCATCTTGCCATTTTGGTCCTCGGTTTGCGAGGTACTATCTAAAGTACAAGGGAGAACCATTGCACCCTCTCCACAGTTGTGTCTATTGGGCTATGAAAAGGGAACCCGGATAACGGGACATAAATGTAAGCTTGACTTCCAGTTGCTAGATGCGGCGAGACTATTATGGCGATGTTGTTCAAATCGCCAAATCCGCCCCCCATCGGTCAATGGTTGCTAAAATGTGACCAGATATGCCGCCTGGAACAACTGGCTTACTGGGACACAGCTACTCCGCATAAATTTGACGTTGTATGGGGACCATGGAAGAAATTTAGGTCGGTGGGTCGAACCGCCTGAGGAACTATTCTCAGATATGGATGATGTCTCTTCTCTTTCACCTGTTGTTCAATCACCTCTATGCATATCCTGGTTATACACCTTTGTACTTCATCTCGTGTTTTGTTAAATAATGAAGAAGCGGGCTGGTCTGACTAGCTCATACCAGCAAAGGTTGATCTTTCTTCTTTTGCATATGATAAAACTGTTCAACTATGTTAGTGATGCTGGATGCAATAGGTAATCTTCTCTTCTTCTGCACAATTTAGATGTGCGATGTTTCTGATGATACATTGACTTCTGCCTTGTGTATAAGAGATGTTACCGAAAGCCGTACATTGTATTTGTGTTGCGTCATGTCAATGCTTTTCTCAATAAAAAACATTTTTAAAATAAAATAAAATAAAAGCCTATAAACCCTATCAAGCTATTAAAATCCTAATAAAATTCTAATCCAATCCTATTAAAATCATATTCTGTCACAGACGCTGCAGCTGCGGCAGAAACTCTGCAGAAGCGGTCATATTCGTAAGTAGAGACGACGACTGAAACCCGCCATTGAGCGAGGTTAAGGGTATAACTCTCAACGTCGCTAATACACGACTTGTTAATTTTGACAACTTAAAAGACCATGTGTCGGATTAGTCACGCAATCCCGATCCTGAGACACATAAAACAATAGGCAAAGAGCAAACCGTTATTTTCAGAAATAGGAAGCGTTGGGACACAGAGAAAAGCCTGTTAAGTGAAACGCAAAAGCGCGGCTACACAAATTTGTGTTGAAAGAGTTTAGTGGCCTATTTCAGTACAAAAAGGAAAAATATATACGCATTTCACTTCTGCTGTTATATGTGGTGAAAGCGTTCAGTGTTCTATTTCAGTACAAAAAGGAAAAAAATATAAGCACTTCACTGTTGCACTTCTGTGTGGTGAAAGCGTTCAGTGTCCTATTTCAGTACAAAAAGGAAAAAAATATATGCACTTCACTGTTGCATTTATTTGTGGTAAAAGAGTTTAGTGGCCTATTTCAGTACAAAAAGGAAAAATATATACACATTTTACTTCTGCACTTATATGTGGCGAAAGCATTTAGTGGCCCATTTCAGTACAAAAAGAAATATATATTCTCTGTTAACATCAGCGGTTAGATGTGTTGAAAGCGTTTAGTGGCCTATTTCAGTACAAAAAGAAACATTCTCAGTTCACTACGATGGTTATATGTATTATTTTGTATTTCAGTACAAAAAGAAAAAATATATTCTCAGTTCACTTCGGCAGTTATTTGTATTGAAAGCATTTAGTGACCTTTTTCAGTACAAAAAGATAAAATATATTCTCAGTTCACGTCGGCGGTTATATGTGTTGAAAGCATAGCTGGGAGTCAGCAGGGTGGCAGCAGTGGGAGGTCGGGAGCCAAACATGCTCGGGGTAGACTACCTGCTTCACAGCAGCCTACATGCCCGGGAAGTAATGGTGCAGGGGTTCACGGAAGCAGCGGCGGTAGCAGTCAGTCAGTGCGGACTGTTGGGGGGAAAATCACCTACTCAGCGGTGTGACAGTTTTCTGTTAAGCCGCCGGAGGAGGTTAACATGGCCATATGTAGAATATGTGGGCAGAAGTTGAAGCGTGGCCAGGGTACCGATGTTGGCACCACAGCCCTGCGTCAACATATGCAGCGTCCCCATATGTGGTTTCCTGATGCTGCTGCTGCCATCTCCACACTATGTCTCCTTGCCACTTTGTGGTATCTTGATGCTGCTGCTACTGCCATCTCTACACTATGTCACCTTGCCACTCTGTGGTATCCTCCTGATGCTGCTGCTACTGCCATCTCCACACTATGTCACCTTACCACTCTGTGGTATCCTGATGCTGCTACTGCCATCTCCACACTTGGTCATGACTGGGCCACTATTTTGCCTTTTGGCCTGGCTGACATCATGATTTATTTGACCTTTCTTATTATCTGTCAGAAGGAAGGAAAAATGAGACGCACAACGGATCCTGTCTGTGTAGTAGCTCTATGGCCTGTATGGTCCCATCAGAAAGAATTAGCTTATGATTTGGTAGCCAAAAGCAGGAGTGGGTACAAATCACAGAAGACATGCAAATATTCCATTCACGTGTCATCTCTGTTTTAGATCCACTCCTGTTTTTTTTTTGGCATTAGCAATACTGATAGATTATTGAGCAAATGCTGACCGAGTGAAGGCTTATGCTCGACAGACAGGATATGTTTTTTGTGTGTTATTGTTCTGACGGATCAGAAGAGTAAAAGGAGTACGCTTCTTCTTGGCGCTAACATCGACCTGTAAGGCTGAGTTCATACTTGAGTTATTTGGTAAGTTTTGGCCCAGTGACTGCCCTAATAAGTGAAGTGTGCAGTGATTCTAAGAGCGACGCCTGTTATCTGCATGTCCTATGGACTCTCAGTATTATTTCACTCCCTATGCGTGTTACTACAAGTCACAGTGTTCTACACCACTATAAAGGCTCTCAACAGCCAGGAAATAGCCGTTTTTAACGTAATTCGCCGCAAATATATTTGGCGAAACGGCGAATCGAATTTTTGAAAAATTCGCTCATCTCTATTTATTACGTTGGCTTGGCAAATGTACCCCAGTAAAACACTTTTCTTTTTAGAACCTTTTGAAGATGCTACGCACGCGCCTTACAGTTATTTACTCGTAGATTTAACATCCGACACGCCAGAGGAACTACGGCTAAGAACCGGTTTGTTCCTGCCAGATGTTCCGGTGGTTTATGTGTGCAAAAAGAAGCTCTAAAATGTGATATTTCTCATCTCGACGGTCATTCTTGGTAGCGTCGCCGCGCCTGTAAAGATGTCGAACAGGATCCGGCATAATTGGGATCTTTTAACAGCATGGAGCAAAACAAAACCGACAGTCCGAAAATCAATATTACGCAGCGCCAGTAATGATTTGATATCAGCTATTGGCGAGATTGCTCTCAATATCCTTAAAGGAAAGATACCTCTTAGAGAGCGACAAAAAAAATACTGAAAAGATGGCGCAAGGCTATAAAGAAATTAAGCAATAAAAGCTGCCCCATTAAAGACAAGAAGCACATTGTGAACCAACGAGGCGGTTTTATAGGTTCGCTGCTCAGCTTTGCGATACCTTTAATCACTAGCTTGATAGCTAATAGAGTCGGCGGCTCATAATGGAGTATGCAGAGAAAATGTTCCTGGTTTCCAAACACAAGTTGGACTGGTTATAAAAAACTGTTGTAGAAACACCAGACATACGCCAAACCGCTACGCGGCGTTTGGACGTCGAAATTAGCGAAATACTACACAAAAATAACCTTTCAGATGATGAAAAAATTAAGAGATACACTAACGTGTTACAGAGATACTTGACGCTCAACAAACAGGCCGATAAAGAAATGTCAACCCTAACTTTGATGCAACTGTAACCAGATCAACAACGATTGACAAATGACTCTTCTAGCAGAGATGATGTTAAAGAGGTACTTGACACTGTGAATATAAGGTATAGGAAAAATGCTGAACTTTTGTTGAACAAACTGAGACGATCTGGTAACAAGCCGTACTGGAACACTAGGGTTGAATTCATTTATAAAGATCAAGCTATTCCAGGATCCAACATCATCGACCTGATTCACGCGCGTCGAGACGCAGAGCCACGGGTTGCTTAAGGCTAAAACGCCTCGCGGGTGGGACTTCTTAATGGAAACCATCGCCGAACTGAACGTACCATCAACTGTGATCGGTAAAACAAGAACGAGAGAACTTTGCGATAATTTAAAAAGGGGGTCGCCCTACGAACCTTTTAAAACGGTTCGTACCCCTTTCAGGCAGCAGCCAATCTTAACAACAACCCTTGAGTTAACGCGAGGCTCTTTATTACCTAAAAAGATATATATAAAAATGTATTTGTACGTAGAGCCTGATAATGTTTTTATTTGTTCTACATACCTTTATTACAAACGGCTTGGTTATTGTTGTAAATTTTACTTTGACGGTATATAAAATGTATTTGCGTGCAATATCTAAATTTTTTTTACATAAAATGACTTTTTAAATAAAAATGTAGTCCGTTTTTTCTTTTTACAATTAATACACTATCTTGATTAGTTAAAATTGCATAAACCGCGTGGGAGCGTCGGCGGTAGCATGGACTTAAAAACGTTGCTAAAATGACCGCAAAGACGATGGTGGCCACTACTTTTGAACAGATATTTACATTAAGCGGGCGGTCCCCCAGGAAACTTCAGTCGGATCGGGGTCGAGAGTTTATAAACAAACCTATGAGAAAACTTTGTGAAGCCTTTAAAATACATCATTTTTTTACTTTGAATACGGTTAAAGCATTGTTGGTAGAGCGTTTTAATAGAACGTGGATGAAGTCCAAAAAGTACCCCTCGATAAGCGACGCGTTTACCGGCTAGAAAAAAATCATGAAAAAGAAGAAGGTTAGGGGGAAAATGCTGCATTTTGTAAAGTGGGTCGGTTACCCTGAAAAGTTTAACTCTTGGGTACCAGAAAAACTTTCAAGACGAATCGGCCGTTCATGAATATATGTTGCTCGTACACATTTCGGGGGAAGCAAAAGGCCGACATCGCTTTATCCAGAATTTTTGAACGGTTACACTTTTGATTTATCGCCGGATCAAGAACCCGGCGGACATTTCTCTCTAGTAAAAACTGGAAATCTCAGAGCTGAAATTAGATTTGCCGAGACGGTGGTAAACACTATTAACCCGTACAACGCTGGGAACCGGGTTCAAAATACAAGCTACGGCGCTGTGTTCACCCGCTCCCTGAAATCGCTCGTTGACCGGGTGATGATGGCTGCTCAGGACGGCAGGCAGCCATCTTCCCAAGGGGCAGAGGGAGGGTTTTCCACCCCCCTGAGGCATCAATCGCTGCGATTGGCTGATTTCTGCACACCAGCCAATCGCAGCTTTGGATGATTTTTCATTCATCCAGGAAGCTGCAGGGGGGTGGAACAGGGTTTGTACAGGGGTGACTGGTGCTGAACTTGTCAGCACCTGTCCCCACTGGGTCAGGCAGGGGACACCAGTGTTTGGTGTCCCCTGCCAGCGCTGCTATTGGCTGGAACAACGCTCCAGCCAATAGCAGCGCTACAGTTGCACAGGAAAGGGCAGATCCTCCCTGCATGCAGCCATTCTAGCTGGTGACTGCATGCAGAGTGGACCTGTGTCCCTCTGTGCTGTATCTGACCTGCTGGGATTTGTGGTTCCACACAACTGTGCTTTTCCTGCGATTCTACCGGCTGAAAGAAGAAGAAAGAAGAAAGAAAAAAGAAGAAGAAGATCTGGAACTGCTGCAGTGATTTTTTTTCCATTTGCAAAAGGTCCAGATCCCTAAACCACCTTCGGTCCCTGTCCCTTCCCACCCCCTCCTCTCCCTCCCCCCCATCGCCCCATTTTTTTTTTTTTTTTTATTCTTTTTTTACAATTTTCCATCTCTGAACAACTTTTTCTGCATGCAAGCTGTGACCGCCAAGTGCTGTTCAGTACATACCTGCCTGATCAGCACCGGGGGATCATTTTTTTCACTTTTTATTTTCTTTCCACATCTGTGTTTTTTTTGCCATTTTTTCTTTTTAGTTAAAAAAGAATAAAGTGTAGTTAGGGGTTTATATAAATATATATAGAGCTCTATATTTCAAATTTTTAGCCAGTGTTCACTTTTTAACCACTGTAGTGAATTTGTATACTAGTTTTTGCACGCACGCACGTGCGTGCATGCTGCAGAGCACCAATAACTAGTGTGCTCATTTACATCTGCACATTTTTGTGTTTTTTTCTTTTTTTCACTGAAGTTAGTCATAGGTAGTTAGTTTTATATATATATATACAGTACAGACCAAAAGTTTGGACACACCTTCTCATTCAAAGAGTTTTCTTTATTTTCATGACTATGAAGGCATCAAAACTATGAATTAACACATGTGGAATTATATACATAACAAACAAGTGTGAAACAACTGAAAATATAATATAAAAAACTGAAAATATAATATAAAATCAGTGATACAGTCCTAACCTCAGTATCTGAGGAAAGGGATTTAGGGGTCATTATTTCAGAAGACTTAAAGGTAGGCAGACAATGTCATAGAGCAGCAGGAAATGCTAGCAGAATGCTTGGGTGTATAGGGAGAGGAATTACCAGTAGAAAGAGGGAGGTGCTCATGCCGCTCTACAGAGCACTAGTGAGACCTCATTTGGAGTATTGTGCTCAGTACTGGAGACCATATCTCCAGAAGGATATTGATACTTTGGAGAGAGTTCAGAGAAGAGCTACTAAACTGGTACATGGATTGCAGGATAAAACTTACCAGGAAAGATTAAAGGACCTTAACATGTATAGCTTGGAAGAAAGACAAGACAGAGGGTATATGATAGAAACTTTTAAATACATAAAGGGAATCAACAAGGTAAAAGAGGAGAGAATATTTAAAAGAAGAAATACTGCTACAAGAGGACATAGTTTTAAATTAGAGGGGCAAAGGTTTAAAAGTAATATCAGGAAGTATTACTTTACTGAGAGAGTAGTGGATGCATGGAATAGCCTTCCTGCAGAAGTGGTAGCTGCAAATACAGTGGAGGTGTTTAAGCATGCATGGGATGGGCATAAGGCCATCCTTCATATAAGATAGGGCCAGGGGCTATCCATAGTATTTAGTATATTGGGCAGACTAGATGGGCCAAATGGTTCTTATCTGCCGACACATTCTATGTTTCTATGTTTCTATATTCTAGGTTCTTCAAAGTAGCCACCTTTTGCTTTGATTACTGCTTTGCACACTCTTGGCATTCTCTTGATGAGCTTCAAGAGGTAGTCCCCTGAAATGGTCTTCCAACAGTCTTGAAGGAGTTCCCAGAGATGCTTAGCACTTGTTGGCCCTTTTGCCTTCACTCTGCGGTCCAGCTCACCCCAAACCATCTCGATTGGGTTCAGGTCCAGTGACTGTGGAGGCCAGGTCATCTGGCGCAGCACCCCATCACTCTCCTTCATGGTCAAATAGCCCTTACTTTCAAAGTTTTCCCAATTTTTCGGCTGACTGACTGACCTTCATTTCTTAAAGTAATGATGACCACTCGTTTTTCTTTACTTAGCTGCTTTTTTCTTGCCATAATACAAATTCAAACAGTCTATTCAGTAGGACTATGAGCTGTGTATCCACCTGACTTCTCCTCAACGCCACTGATGGTCCCAACCCCATTTATAAGGCAAGAAATCCCACTTATTAAACCTGACAGGGCACACCTGTGAAGTGAAAACCATTTCAGGGGACTACCTCTTGAAGCTCATCAAGAGAATGCCAAGAGTGTGCAAAGCAGTAATCAAAGCAAAAGGTGGCTACTTTGAAGAACCTAGAATATGACATATTTTCAGTTGTTTCACACTTGTTTGTTATGTATATAATTCCACATGTGTTAATTCATAGTTTTGATGCCTTCAGTGAGAATCTACAATTTTCATAGTCATGAAAATAAAGAAAACTCTTTGAATGAGAAGGTGTGTCCAAACTTTTGGTCTGTACTGTATATATATATATATATATATATATATATATTTCAGTTAGTGCTAGTTTAGTGTCAGTTTAGCATTTTGCACGAACCCACCATCTGCATGCGTGCATTTTGAAACCACTGAGCACCGATCAATAGTGTCCATTACTGATCGCGCAGAAGATACTTTTTTATTTTTTTGCTATTTTTTTTTCTCCTTTTCTTCTTCTACTGTTTTTCTCCTAAATTTAATTTCCAATTTATTACAAGCCCCTACAATGCCACACGAAAAATAAAAGTGTGGTATAGAAAGCTGGCCTTACACATTGTACAGATGGCACTGTACAATGCATTCGTGCTATTTAGATCTAGAGGCCAGACAATCCTACAATTTCAAGAGGTGGTGATTAAGGCCCTAATTTTTTCAAACCAAGCAATGGAGGGTCCCAGTACTTCTGTAAGTTACCGTGCCCGAGTTGTACCAGGGCAACATTTCCCTGGTGAAGTCCCCCAAACAGCGAGAATGGAAAGGACCCAAAAAAGATGCAGGGTGAGGAAAGACACCATTCACCATTGCGAAACCTGCCCTTAAAAAAACCTGGCCTGTGCATCAAGGATTGTTTCAGAATCTATCACTCATCCATGGAATAATTTCATCCTTGATGTACCCTGTAATTTTACCACCTTATATTTGATTTTGTCCACAGAGCTTACATATCCACTTTTCACCAACCACTACATATTAATTTCTGTAATACACCTGTTTGGTCAAAGGTGCCCTTTCCACCACTTAAAATGTTTGTACGGGGGTGCTCTTTCCAAAATGGGGTCACTTCTTGGGGTTTTTAATTTCTGGTGACATCAGTGAAATTCTTTTTCATTTTTACAGCCAAGTATTTCCTAATTCTGTGAAACGCCTGATGGGTCAAAGTGCTCACTACACACCTTGAAATACTCCTTGAGAGGTCTAGTTTCCGGAATGGGGTCACTTTTGAGGGGTTTTCACTGTAGTGGTACCTCAGGGTGTCTTCATATGCGACATAGCTCCAAAAAGCCAATGCTGCAAAATCTGTCCTCCAAAAGCCCTCTGGTGCTCCTGCCCTTTTGAACCCTGCCATGCACTCAAAAATCTGTTTTTGAGCACATGTGGGGTGTTGCTATATTCAGGTGGAAATGGGTAACAAAATGTGGGGTGCAATATGTCTGGTTACCCCCTGTGAAAGTGAAAAAAAAAAAATGTAAGTTTATGTGGGCCGCATCAAAAAAAAAAAAATTTTTTTACAATATAATGCAGACGGATCCATTCTGAACGGATCCACCGTCTGCATTATATGAGCGGATCCGTCTCAGACGGATCCGCTCTGAACGCAAGTGTGAAAGTAGCCTTAGGGGCGAGAACCTGGGATCTTTCATCCCTTGTCCTATTCAGCTCTATTAGGGTGAATAGGACTTCACACTGTCCCTGCTGCTCTGTGCCTTGTGCACACAGCATCAGGGATGTTACCATGGCAACCAGGGCTTCTGTAGCGTCCTGGCTGCCATGGTAACTGATCGGAGCCCCAGGCTTACACAGCTGGGGCTCCGATCAGAAGCTGCCACTGCACCACCAATGAGGGGGAGGGGAGAGGTCCCTGTGGCCACTGCCACCAATGATTTTAATACTGGGGGGGTTGAGAGGGGCTGGCGCACTGTGCCACCAATGATTTTAATGGGATGGGGGGTTGAGGGGGGCACACTGCACCACCAATGATAAATTTCCCCTTTATACAGGAGGCTGGTACTGGCAGATCAGCAGTTAACCCCTCAGGTGCGGCACCTAAGGGGTTAACTGCCTCTGATCGCAGCTCCCTGTCAGCGGCAGGGTGCCGGCAATGCGATTCTGCTGCCGGCACCCGCCTCCTGTATTGTGTTAAAGACTGACTCTTACTATCAGGCCACACAGAGCGGCGCCCAGCGATGTCTCAGCACTCACCATTAGTTCTGTTCGCCGCTCCGTTCGCCTGCAGTGCTCCATTACTGTCTCCTCTCCTGCTCCACATGCTGCTGATTACTATCGGAGCGATGGGAGGAGACATCAGCTTCACTAGTGGGCGTTCCTTCTTCCTGGCTGTAGCGCTGTCCAATCGCAGCGCAGGGAGAAGGAACGCCCACTAGTGAAGCTGATGTCTCCTCCCATCGCTCCGATAGTAATTAGCAGCATGTGGAGCAGGAGAGGAGACAGTAATGGGGCACTGCGGGCGAACGGAGCGGCGCCCAGGACTAATGGTGAGTGCTGAGACATCGCTGGGCGCCGCTCTGTGTGGGAAATGGGAATAGTCCTATCATTGGTGGCTCAGTGCGCCCGCCCCTCCTCCGCCCCTCTCTCCTCATTGGTGGCGCAGTGCGCCCGCCCCTCCTCCCCCCCTCTCTTCTCATTGGTGGCAGCGGCAGCAGCACAGGGCGGAGGGAGGACAGCTTCCTTCTCCCCGTGCTGCTGAGAGAACATGAGCGCGCCGATAGCAGAGCGCTCATGTTCAGAGATACTAGACTGCCGGGGCGCAAAGATATTCTAGACTGCCGGGCCGCATGTTTGACACCCATGGTGTAATGCATATTGAGGTTTATTTTGCTGTTAACCCTTGCTGTGTTACAAGAAAAAAATTATTTACATAAAAAATCTACCAAAAAAGTGAAATATTTTAATTTAACCTCCATTTTCATTTCATTCTTTTGGAAAACATCAATGGTTAACAAAGTTTGTAACATCAGTTTTGAATAATTTGAGGGGTGTAGTTTCTAAAATGGGGTCAATTATGGGGGTTTACATTATATAAGCCTCTTAAAATCACTTAATAACTGAATTGGTGTTTAAAAAAATGGTTTTGGAAATTTTGGTGAAAATTATAAAAATTACTTCTAAAATTTGATGCCAACATAAAGTAGACATATGGGGAATGTTGATTGATAACTATTTTATGAGATAATACTGTCTTAAAAGTAGAGAAATTCAAATTTAGAAAATTGTGAATTTTTCAAAATTTTTGGTAAATTTGGGATTTTTTCATAAATAACGTGTAATATATTGACTCAAATTTATGACTGTCCTGAAGTACAATGTGTCACGAAAAAACAATCTCAGAACGGCTTGGATAAGTAAATGCGTTCCAAAGTTATTAGCACATAAAGTGATGCATGTCAGATTTGTAAAAATCGGCCTGGGATTTAAGGTGAAAAGTGTCTCGGTACTGAAAGGGTTAACATGATTGTGTATTCCGTTCATAACGGAAAATAAAATCATCGACCGTGCGGCGGCCTATATTGTAAATATGGACAATTCGTATCAGCGGGGAAAGCATTGGATTTAAATTATATTATATCCAAATGACGTATCTATTTCTTTTTATAGTTATGGATTATAGCCCGCGAATGAAATATTTCCTGGCGAATTTATTACATTTTTATCTAAAAATTCTAAGACTATAAGATATAAAAACAGACAAATACAGGACGCTGCTCGTTCGGTCTGCGGACATTACTGCATCTATATCTTACATTGTATCGCTAAAGGAATGTCTTTTGAAAATTTATTAAAAATATTTACGAGTGATTTTAGAAAACATTTCCATTTTGTATGCTCCTTTGTAACAAAGCTTTGTAAAAGGGCTTTTGACACATCGTAACAAGTGTACAAACAGCATGGGGATGGTCTGTTTATACAGTATTCTAGCTATAGCTGCGGTCTTTTGAGATCTTATAACAGATGTCCCAGGACTTCTGAAGGTCATACTTTAATTAAGCAAATCAAAATCCCATTCAGCTTAAGGCTACTTTTACACTCGCGTTTGGTGCGGATCCGTCATGGATCTTCACAGACGGATCCATTTAGATAATACAACCATCTGCATCCGTTCAAAACGGATCAGTTTGTATTATCTTTAACATAGCCAAGACGAATCTGTCTTGAACACCATTGAAAGTCAATGGAGGACGGATACGTTTTCTATTGTGCCAGATTGTGTCATAGACAACGGATCCATCCCTATTGACTTACATTGTGTGTCAGAACGGATCCGTTTGACTCAGCTTCGTCAGACAGACACCAAAACGCTGCAAGCAGCGTTTTGGTGTCCGCCTCCAAAGCGGAATGGAGACAGAATGGAGGCAAACTGATGCATTCTGAGCGGATCCTTTTCCATTCAGAATGCCCGTTTTGGACCGCTTGTGAGATCCCTGAACGGATCTCACAAACGGAAAGCCAAAACGCCAGTGTGAAAGTAGCCTAATATAGATGGCTGTAATTTTTATTCAATATATGTTGTTAGTAATATGTAGCTGCTATATGTCGATAATATTTATTCAGCTATATGTCGTTAGTAAGCGGATTCAATCCAGGAAGGACCCATTGGCGATGTAAAGCATCCAAACTCGGGAGAGCTGGGTACTTACGCAAAATGGGCTGGTCGTATTTCACAAAATGGACGCTGCGGGCAAAAATAAGGGAGTAGATAGATGGATAGATATTATAAGAAAGATGGATAGGGACGTGTCCGGTCATGTCTGTGAAGGTTGCAGAAAGTCAAGCTATTTTTAAAATTTAATTGAGTTGTAGCCTGAATATACCATATTAAGGCTTGTCCAGACTGGCTGGAAAAGGGGCGTGCCCACCTGTCACTTTGAGTTTGACGAGAACTGTCTCCCTATACTACTAATGTCAATCTCTCGATAACTTGTCATGTGGTCTTGAGCATCAATTACAGCTTGACAACGATGTCAACCTATTGTCTACTGAGGCATGGCATCCCACTCTTCTTGAAGAGCTGTCCTCAGGTCAGTGAGCTTCTGGGGTACAGAGTTATGAGGCTCTACATGGAGACTCAGCTGATCCCATAGGTTTTCAATGGGATTCAGGTCTGGAGAAAGTGCAGACCACTCCATTTGAGGTTCCCTAGCCTCCAGCAGCCATTCACTTAATGATGCAACCTTGATGAGCTGGATCATTGTCGTCCATGAAGATGAAATTAGACCTGTGTTGTTCATGCAGAGGCACAATGACTGTATTAATGATGTTATTCAAATAGTATGGGCTTGTCACTGTACCATTCACAAAGTTTAGGGCAGTTCTGTATTGACTAGACACACCTACCCACACTGTAACACCACTACCACCAAAGACTCATCTGGTGACAACAGTGGCTGATGCATAGCGGTCTCCTTGATGTCTCCAACATCTTTGGTGGTCATCATTTCTGCTCAGTGTGAATGGACTTTCATCAGTGAACAGCACTGAGGCCCACTTGTCCCTCATCAGTGTAGTTGCTCCCTGGGCCATGCAAGACAATGACGACTACAGGCCAGGTAGCCTTGCAGGTTGTCTAGTATGCAGACCATACTGATGTAAATGGTTTAGAATTATCTGACGTGACACTTGGGTGCCACTCACCTCCCTTAAATATGCCTGGAGTTGTGTGGCATTCATCATCCGGTTCCGCGGGGCATTGTTCACAATGAAGCGTTCTTTGCCTTTCTGTGACTCTTCCAGTCTCTCTCTCTGTAGCAACCTGCTGATGACACTCTGTGACACTTTAAGCTCAGTGGCCGCTTCCGTCTGAGAACATCCTGCTCAAAGCCTCATAATGGTGACGTACTGTTGATTAATTGTTAGGTGTCGTCTTGGTCTCATAATGTCAAAATGTGAACAGCATGATGAGGAGGACTGTTTAAATACCAATTCTAATTGAACCAGGAAATTTATTGGAAGATTCATGGATCAAATAACTGTTGTGAAATTTGCTGTTAAGCTCCTTGTTAGAGAACAGCAAGTTGTGCAAAAAGTATTGAAACATTGAACAGTGTGACACGTGCATTCAAAAGTTTAGAGAAGTTCACATTAATTTCACCTGTAAGGCCTCATGCACATGGCCGTTGTTTTGGTCCGCAACAGAGCCGAGTTTTGGCGGCTCGGATGCGGACCTATTCACTTCACTGGGGCCGCAAAAGATGCGGACAGCACTCCGTGTGCTGTCCGCATCCATTGCTCTGTTCCGTGGACAAGAATAGGCAAATTGCGGATCCACAAAACACAGACACCGGCCATGTGCGCTCCGCATTTTGCGGACCGCACATGGCCGGCACTATAATAGAAATGCCTTTTCTTGTCCGTGGCTGCGGACAAGAATAGGACATGTTCTATTTTTTGCGGGGCCTATTTTTTGCGGACCCATTTTGCGGACGTGTGAATGGACCCTTAGTATGAGGTGTGGGGGGTTTAGAGCACCATGTGGAATTAAGAGCAGCTAGTCCCAGTAGAGCCCTGATGTCATATTTGGCACTAGACACACTTGAGTGAACCACCATTCCATTCTGTGATGGCACATGAATCTTTTGCAGCAGCACAACTTTTACTGCACATATAATTTACATGTTGATGCTCCACAGGAGATCATATCACTCCACATTGCATAATTTTCAACACATATTTACAGTCCCTTAAAGGTACAGTATTTTTGGCGGTTTCATTCACTAAGAGCCTTATATGCTTGGTGGCTCTTACAGAGAGGCACTGTCTCTTTAACTTTATACATTCCATATATGCAGGTCATAAATATTAGTAATCCAATGGGATCCTTTTTGCTACAGGGGCAAAAGTAGGCCTTTAGGTCACCAGGTGTCCAGCTTGGGGTCTCCACTTATGTAAAGCCATCACACTCTGTCCCCTGGACCATTGTTGGAAGAAGTCACCTTACTCTACTTATACTCTCGGGGCCATGTGTCTTCAGGGGCTGACACATGAATAAGAGCATTGGCTCCGCTTCAGTCCAGAGGCACCAAGTCTTTCTGATTTTCACTCTACAGCTCTTCTCACCTGCCACTTGGGTACTCTATGCATCACTGCATCATCAATGACATATCTCTAGCTCGTAGTGTAATCCTCTGCAGCTGTTTCTTACAGGACATTTCACCTTCAATGATGCATCTACAGCCTTGTATTCAGCAGACCCCTGGCTGGAGAATGTGTAGCTCATGGCACTTCTGTGTAACTATCATGAAGGTAGCCCTTTATCATGTGCCTGCTCCCTTATGGTTGAAGCCAGTCGTAGCAGGCCTTTTTAGTGCTCACCCTTAGTAAGGGAGTGCATGCACACTATTTGAGCTTCTGCTCAAATGCCACTAAGATGAATGCCCCAGTCCTTATATACAGAGTCCCTCCTTCACTTGATATTAGCAGTGAAATCAAAGAAGGCTGACATATTACCCTGCTCTGCTTTTTACTATAGAAAGATGTAGTGTCTTTATTTGTTGTACAACATAACCATCTAGTAACCAGATATCACCACTTTAGTTTATTAAAGTTAATTTGATGAAAGAGGCAGGTATCTTTTGTTGACGTACCATATTGGAGCGGCAGAATGGCACTCTAAAGGTGGGCGTGCTCCTCCCCCACCTTGAAGCATTACAGACATGGCAAGACTACACCATTGGTGGTCCCATAGATCACTGTCTGGCAAAAATCATAGACAGAGAGCCCTAGCCAGAGTAGCATTCTCAGCACTTACAGTGCCTTGCAAAAGTATTCACCCCCTTGATTTTTTTCGTATTTTGTTACATTGCAGCCTTAAGTTCAATGTTTTGTTAATCTGAATTTTATGTGATGGATGAGAACACAATAGTCTAAGTTGGTGAAGTGAAATTAGAAAAATAGATATATAAATTATTGCCGCAAAAGGTGGCTCTACAAAGTATTGACTTTAGGGGGGTGAATAGTTATGCACATTGACTTTTTCAGTTATTTTGTCGTGTGAGTCTGTGTTGGTACAATTAGGTAGTGAAAGGCGTCAGTGAAGCTGACAAAATGTACTGGACATAGTCTGTGATTTAGGATTGGGTTCAGTAGTGACAGGGCACAATGATATCCTTAAAGGGTGGTACAGATTTAAACATGGCTGATTTCTTTGAAAAACAGCTTGGCCCTGTCCATGGGCTTTGAGTGGTATTTCAATACAGCTCCGTGAAAGTAAATGCAAGAGAGTTGCAATACCAGACATAACCCATAGGCAGGTGTGGGACTGTATTTGCTAGAGAGCAGCCATGTTTTTCTAATCTTGCACAACCCCTTCTGTTTGCAGCTCATCAGTTATTATAGAAATCAGCCAAACCAGGCTCAAAAATTTGTAATTTAATTGTTTCACGGCAAGCTCTTAACATAAACTTAGAAAACCATAAGACAATTATTGAGTATGTGAACATCTCATCTTACCACATTCAGAAGCATAATGATACAGAAGTTGATGCATACTGCAGTCCCTGTGGTAGCAACCTGAGAATTATTCCTGATTAAGGCCCATTTGAAGGCAGCAAATGTACTGACAGTCACAACACGATATATAACAATGCCGAACACAGCAGCAATTACCACACATATCTAAAGACGGAAAGAAGACAAGCTTGTGTTAGAAACAGAATCATGCTTTCAGGTACTATTATGGTTTTCTAATATATTATTATATAATAACACGATTATTATGGTGCTTCTCATGAGACACAGAAGCATTCCTATTAGACCCATATGGCTTAAAGGGATTATCTCATCTCAGACAATGGGGGCATATTACTAGTATATGCCCCCATTGCCTGATAGGTAAAGGTCCCTCCACTGGGACCCGCACCTATATCGATAACAGAGCCCAGAAAGTGGTGGAGACCGCACTGCGCATCACAGCCTCCTTCCATTAAATTCTACGGGGCGGCTGAAAATAGCCGAGTGCTGGCTCGACTATTTCTGTCGGGCCCATAGAAATGAATGGGAACGGTGGCCGGTCATGCGTGGTGCGCTCCCATTCACTTCTATGCGATATGCCCCCATTGTCTCAGATGAGACAACCCCTTTAACCACCTGTTTTGCCCGAGTCCAGCTTGGGCAGTGGGAAAAGTAGCTAACTGGAGGTTCTGCTTTAGATGCTGCTATCTCCTGAATGGTAGCAGCTAAAAACATGCAACTGATCTTGTTTGAAAACTCACATTCCAGGCTTTCATACCAAAATGACAGCTAAAGTCCAAGCAACAGAGGAGAAATTGAGTCGGAAATAATCGCGGGTAAAACCTGCTTTTACTTTCACTTTACTTTCACTTTAAGCTGCATTCACAGCACCCCGATTTCTGTCAGTGATATCTTCCCCTGTACTGCTGTCGTTCTGGTATTGTCTGAAAGCTTTCAAACAAGAACAGTTGCATGTTTCTAGCTGCTACCATTCAGGAGATGGCAGCATCTAAAGCAGTTATCTAATTCTCCCACTGCTGGACTGAGGCAAAACAGTAAGGCTACTTTCACATTAGCGTTTTTTGCGGATCCGTCATGGATCTGCAAAAACGCTTCCGTTACAATAATACAACCGCATGCATCCGTCATGAACGGATCCGGTTGTATTATGTATTCTATAGCCATGACGAATCCGTCTTGAGCACCATTAAAAGTCAATGGGGGACGGATCTGTTTTCTATTGTGCCAGATTGTTTTCTATTGTGCCAGATTGTGACTTACATTGTGTGCCAGGACGGATCTGTCTTGCTCCGCACCACATCACGGACGCCTGCAGTGTTTTTCTGTCCGCGATGGGGACGCAACCAAATGGAACGGAATGCATTTTGGTGCATTCCATTTCATTCAGTTCATTTTTGTCCCCATTGACAATGAATGGGGACAAAATGGAAGCATTTTTTTCCGCTATTGAGATCCTATGACGGATCTCAATAGCGGACTTGAAAGCGCTATTGTGAAAGTAGCCTTAGGTGGTTAAACAGGACCTGTCATCTCTCCTGACAAGTCTGTTTTAGTAACTACTTACATTCCTTTTGTAAGGACCAAGAAAAGTTTTTTTGTATGGAAACGTGCAGGTCGGATCATCAAAGCAGTACATCTGCCAGAATGGTACAGCATGACACTGTGGGGAGGTGAATTAGGGGCCTAAATTACGATTGAAATCAGAAGGGGGATGAGTGCTTATGGGTCATGTTCTACTCTTGCTGCTATTCCTAGATCTGTAACAGCACACAATGGATACCAGAACCCAAACAGCACTGCTTATTTTTGTAAGATATCATCTGTGGGTCCGCCATGTTGTTTTAGTCAGGCATCTTATATTACTACCTTAAAGTTTAGCAAAGAGTTAGGCCCCTTTCACACGGGCGAGTATTCCACGCGGGTGCAATGCGTGAGTTGAACGCATTGCACCCGCACTGAATCCTGACCCATTCATTTCTAGGGGGCTGTGCACACGAGCAGTGATTTTCACGCATCATTTGTGCGTTGCGTGAAAATCGGGGCATGCTCCTCTTTGTGCGTTTTTCACGTAACGTAGGCCCCATAGAAATGATTGGGGTTGCGTGAAAATCGCAAGCATCCGCAAGCAAGTGCGGATGCGGTGCGAGTTTCACGCACGGTTGCTAGGTGACGATCGGGATGGAGACCCGATCATTATTATTTCCCCTTATAACATGGTGATGGATCATGTGATGAACGCAGTGACTTCATCAAAGGTCCTATTGCTCACAGATGAAGACAGAAGAGATGACGGCTGCGCGAACAAGTGGATTAAGGTGAGTTAAATTTTTTTTCCATTTTTTTTTAAACCCTCCAGCCCTATTGTACTATGCATTCTGTATTCAGAATGCTATTATTTTCCCTTATAACCAAGTTATAAGGGGAAATAATACAATCTACACTACAACTAACCCAAACCTGAACTTCTGTGAAGAAGTTCGGGTCTGGGTACCACAGTCGGTTTTTTATCACGCGTGTGCAAAACACATTGCACCCGCGCGATAAAAACTGAACATCGGAACGCAATCGCAGTCAAAACTGACTGCAATTGCGTACCTACTCACGCGGGTTTGCCGCAATGCACCGGGACGCATATGGAACCTAATCCGGATACGTTCGTCTGCAAGGGGCCTTAACGTGAAGAAACAGTTTGATTATTAATGAATAATTACGATGTACTTTGCTAAGAAAATAGATTAATAAAAACCTATGTTTTCTTATTAGGACTAGCAAGTTATGAGATCATGGAGTCTTAGTGACATATTTATGTACTGTACTCCATAGGTTCTTTTAGATACTTGGTTATTGGACAAGTATGGAGTCTTAGTAACATATTTATGTACTCCATAGGTTGTTTTAGATACTTGGTTATTAGACACTTGTCAGCTTCTTTAGTTTATGGCAAACAAACACTTTCAAGGATAATGGAATCAGACGATGGATCAAAGGTTAAAAATACAGTACATTAGATATTATTTCTCATACGTGTTAGAAAACTTTTACCAATTAACTATCATGAAGTATAAGGAGTCATAAGTCTTCCTTATGCATACTGATGTTTGGAGGTTAAAAAATAAGTGGAATAAGCCACGGCACTCCAAATGGATCCAATCAACTTCTTTATTACACCTTGTGCAGCAACGTTTCAACCAAACGGTCTTTATCAAGCTTGATAAAGACCGTTTGGTTGAAACGTTGCTGCACAAGGTGTAATAAAGAATTTAATTGGATCCATTTGGAGTGCCGTGGCTTATTCCACTTATTTTTGGGCTATTACGGGAATCCTTGGACCAGGATTTAACGCTACAGGCACCACCACCCATTGGAATTACTGCAACAACAGTGAGTAGTGCTGGCCTATTTGCGATTGATGTTTGGAGGTTGTCACATAACAAGAACTTTTAACCAGTCAAGAATTGAAAAGTGTACAGGAGGAGGAGGTGTGAATCTTCTTACATATGGTGATGTTCTAATGTGGTCATAGAAATGAATATTAATGATGTAATGTGGGAAACACATTGATGTCTATGGACTTCGGTACACTGCTGCATTATACTTCTATATACCTCATATGCCATAATCTGCCTGATTTTTATATTTTTTCAATGCTATCTTGCTGCTCTTGTCTCTGAATAAACAAAAGAATCTTCTCAACAATCTTGACAATGTAAAGAGATGGGATAAGGGAACTAGAATTCTGAGTTATCAATGAAAGAATTATAGATTATGTTAATATACATATACATTATGCCAATATACATATTTAACAAATACCTTATTTTAATTTTGCAAATAAAAGGCTGGATACAACAGTAGCAAACTCTGAACTATGAGAAACAATAGACCAGAACTGAAGAATGTACTAAATCATTGCCAGATATTGTAAAGGTAAGGAATTGAAGAAAAATATAGATCAGAAAGTTGATAAATCCCAACTAAGCTTTAGGCTTGGGCTCCAGTGCAGCTTTGGGTTGCTCTCGCATCATGGCAAAATCTCTGCTTTACCAAGACTCTCACACAGTTTTATTGTTAGGGTTGCATGACGGTCAGAATTCTTCGGATCTTTGTAAGTTGCCTACCACTTACAACTGAACATTTTTAGCACAACTTGCGAGCAACCTAAAGGCACGCAGTAGCCCTAGACTAAAGATCCTCTCATGTGGCACGACGCCAGGCGAATGCTGGTTATGACCACAATTCTTGTCTCAGGTGTAGCTTAAGTGGTCATTCCAACTCCTCTATTTAGTCTGGTCTCACCCATCATGCTATGCGGTTGATAGCTCCTTTCTGGTTTTTGAAGTGCTGGTGTTTGGCTCTCCACTGAGTTCCTGTTCGTCCGCATACTTTGGAGTTTAGTGTCTTTTCCTTTTTTCTAGTTTATTGTATTCCCCTATCTTTTGGTATTAGGCCTGAAGAAGTCTCCTGTTTCTTCAGCTGGGAAGGAACAGGTCATTTTTTGTTCTGACACTATCTCCAGGGCCCTTCAGGGTCAGATAGGGCTCTAGGTTCCAGCGTATGAACATTCCTACCATCGAGGCCCGTTCATACTAATAGTAGTCATGGCTCGGTCTAGGGATTCATTAGGTGGTGACTTTTTCCCTTTCCCTAGCTTCCAGGCCTAGTACCTTTTTCCTTCCTTCCTGTGTTCAGTGTGGTGTTTACTACCCACTTCGCGCTGTGACAATAGCTCAGTTCTTATCTTACTGATAAGAATGTGGCTTAAATAAGTGTTTATGACCGCTCCATAGTTTAGAGATAAGGGTTATTAGATGACCAGCACAAAGTTAAAGTGAAAGTACCAGTCACACAGTTAGAAAAACAGTTAATCCTTTGTGACAGAATGGCTCAGTATTTTTAATAAAGGCCATTTTAAAATATGATTTGTAGCCAAAAATGAGTAACATGCAATTATAAACAAAAATCGTCTCCGAAAGTGTACATAGCCTTTAAAGGAAATGTGTCACCAAAAAGTTTATCTGCCTGTTAAAACCAGATAGTAACAAATCTCCTTTTGTCCTAATCTGTTTTTATTTTCTGATTACAGATTTATTTATTCTATTTCCTGACCATGATTATCAGGGCGGCCATCTTGCCTGAGCTGTTCTTAACAGCATTTAGAAAGCATTAAGAAAATTGTTTTATGGCAGCCACATGGGCCATAGACACAATGGACAGGAGGGGACCTCATTGACTTCTATAGGCGAGTTTTCTAGGCATACATTGTGACCTGTGCAGAGGTCATTGTACAAGGAAAGAATAGATAAGCTCTGACAATCACCTATTGTGAATGGTGGATTCTGTCTTATCCATACACAGAGGTGATGTCATTACAGACAGGATTAGAATGAATTAACTGCAGTAAAGTGATCTGTACAGACCAAGAATTGTAGGATTTTATAGTTTTTATTTAAATATACGGAATATATGGAAAATTAAAAAAATTGCAGTTAATTTTCTGATAACACATTCCCTTTAAAAGGGATTATTCCACAAATGAAAAACATAAAATATCTGGATAATGCATACCATTAGTTGAACAAAAAAAGCTGATCTCCAGTAGGGTTGCATGACGGTCAGAATTCTTCGGATCTTTGTAAGTTGCCTACCACTTACAACTGAACATTTTTAGCACAACTTGCGAGCAACCTAAAGGCACCCAGTAGCCCTAGACTAAGGATCCTCTCACGTGGCACAATGCCAGGCGAATGTCAAGTGAGGGACAAAAATATACTACTCAGTCAACTCTCATTTAAAGGACTTTTCCATTGGCCCATAGAAAATGAAAACTGGGATCAACAACCTTTATTACGATTATTAGTGCCCAATTAACTTTGTGCATTGTCTGCAGCACATCCCTCGTAAGATACTAAACGAAAGATGCAACTGATAATTAATCCAATAATTGACCCAGTCCTCAAGTGTAAAAGATCCCTTAGTAACATAAAACAGGAACACCCTTATAAACTCTTCTAGTCTAGTGTTAGTATAGATTTTGTCCTTCAATCCATACCATTTGACTAACTCAATAAAATTCCCTGAGAAGAGATTCCAAGGAACAGATTCAAGAAACCTGAAGTACAATCCTATTACAAAGAAAGTATGAATGACGTTTATAGCATTACTTTCATAATAATATAACAAACCATAAAAAAGATTCCAGAAGCAGATACTATAAGTCTGCTGCATTTATCGGTAAAGGCTTGGTAAGGCTCCGGCTTTCCTGATATTGGGTTCAGCCGTTCTTTTTTTGAGTATTTGGCTTCAAATTGAGGACGGATTTCTTCCTAAATTAAAAACAATAATTTTAAAATCTTATGACAAATATATTCTGTTATTGGCTTACAATACAGATGCAAAATTCTTACTACAATACAGCTGTGTGAAAGTGATCTAAGACTGAGGCTACACCTAGACTTCTTTGTCACACGACAAAAAATCACTATGAAATTGCATTCATAGAGAATGCACTGACTAGATTGAAACTCACTTCAAAATCGTTGCAGCCAAGTGAGTAGCTGCAGCTATTTAATTACTAGAATTTATGCAGTGAGTTCATTGAGAATATATTTTCATGTTACTATATAGATGAAAAAGTAGCTTGGAAATCCCATCATGTGCAGGTTTTAAAAAATCACTGGCTACACACTTGTCTCCAGCAATTTCACAGTGATTTTATTGCTAGCGATTAAGTCTCTCCATGAATACTTGGTCACAGCGATATGGAAGCAATTTTAAAGCTAGTCAATACATTCCCTATGTACAGCGATTTCAGAGCTTTGGCACAGCAATTTTTTTTAGTGTGGCAATAAAGTCTAGGTATAGGCTCATTAATTTAGTTAAAATTAACATCGGTTTCTTAACATGTGGCACAAGATGGCTTACAACACTTCAAATGACCACAAAACAGAAATGTTAATCTACAGGGCTTTTAAATAGGCAAGCATTTGAATTATGCAGCATGCACAGTCTTAATCTCTTCTGCTTTTGCAAAATGTGCATGTTCAAAATACAGATGCACCCATATTACAGATCTGGAGGAGGAGAACTTTAAGGGGTATTCCCATCACAATGATCACTGTTAAATCTCTTAATGATTTGACAGTGATCATTTTTCTAAATACATTTTATTACCCAATTCCCACCCTTTTTGAGAAAATAAGTCCCCTCTTACCTGATTGTTGTCTTTCGTCTCCCCCCCTGGTAACGGCCACCTCTCCTCTCGAATCCCGCCGGGCCGCGCTTGCGCAGAATACTGAAGATTCTCTCCCGGCCGAGCCGCGCAATGTCCTGAACGCGCATGCCGCCGCGCATGCGCCATGATGACTTCTTCCTGGCCAGTATAGTACAGAGCCGCGAACGCGCATGCCGGCTCTGTACTATACAGGCCAGGAATAAGTCACCATGTCGCATGCGCGGCGTGCGCGTTCAGGACATTGCGCATCCCGGCCGGGAGAAAAACTTCAGTCTCCTGCGCAAGCGCGGCCTGGCCGGGAGAAAACATCAATCAAGCACCGCCGAATCCAGGAAGTGAACATCGCGCTGGACGAAGGTAAGTATGAAAACTGAAGATGGGAATACCCCTTTAAAGGCTATGTACACCTTTGGGGACATTTTTTTTAATTATTGCATTGTAATTATTTTGAGCTAAAATTATTTTTACAATTGGTCTTTATTAAAAATATGGGTTTCTTTTTTCTGTACAGAGTTGACATGCTCTAGTAGCACCATTTGGATTTTCCAAATTTATCTTTTCCATCAGACCTGGAGCAGATGGACTCCTTATCTCTCACTGCCCTTATACACACTCATTATAGCTGTCATGGTCTCTCCTATGACAGGGGTCAGATCTAAGACACTGGCTGCACGTGATGTGATCTGACACCCTATTTTGTTTCACTTGCTTCTGTGTTGTTGCTGGTTATGACCACACTTCTTGTCTCAGGTGTAGCTTAAGTGGTCATTCCAACTCCTCTATTTAGTCTGGTCTCACCCATCATGCTATGCGGTTGATAGCTCCTTTCTGGTTTTGGAAGTGCTGGTGTTTGGTTCTCCACTGAGTTCCTGCTCGTCCGCATACTTCGGAGTTTAGTGTCTTTTCCTATTTTCTAGTTTGTTGTATTCCCCTATCTCTTGGTATTAGGCCTAAGGAAGTCTGCTGTTCCTTCAGCTGGGAAGGAACAGGTCATCTTTTGTCCTGACACTATCTCTAGGGCCCTTCAGGGTCAGATAGGGCTCTAGGTTCCAGCGTAAGAACTTTCCTACCATTGAGGCCTCGGTCTAGGGATTCACTAGTTGGTGACCTTTTCCCTTTCCCTAGCTTCTAGGCCTAGTACCTTTTCCCTTCCTTCCTGTGTTCAGTGTGGGATTTACTACCCACATCGCGCCGTGACAATAGCTCAGTTCTTATCTTACTGATAAGAATGTGGCTTAAATAAGTGTTTATGACCTCTCAGTAGTTTAGAGATAAGGGTTATTAGATGACCAGCACAAAGTGAAAGTGAAAGTACCAGTCACACAGTTAGAAAAACATTTAATCCTTTGTGACAGAATGGCTCAGTATTTTTAATAAAGGCCATTTGAAAATATGATTTGCAGCCAAAAATGAGTAACATGCAATCATAAACAGAAATTGTCTCCGAAAATGTACATAGCCTTTCAAGGAAATGTGTCACCAAAAAGTTTATCTGCCTGTTAAAACCAGATAGTAATAAATCTCCTTTTGTCCTAATCTGTTTTTATTTTCTGATTACAGATTTATTTATTGTATTTTTTTGATGATGATTATGGGGGCGGCCATCTTGCCTGAGCTGTTCTTAACAGCATTTAGAAAGCATTAAGAAAATTGTTTTACGGCAGCCACATGAGCCATAGACATAATGGACAGGAGGGGACCTCATTGACTTCTATGGGAGAGTTTTCTAGGCATACATTGTGACCTGTGCAGAGGTCATTGTACAAGGAAAGAATAGATAAGCTCTGACAATCACCTATTGTGAATGGTGGATTCTGTCTTATCCATGCACAGAGGTGATATAATTACAGGCAGGATTAGAATGAATTAACTGCAGTAAAGTGATCTGTACAGACCAAGAAGTGGCACCAATTATTAGACATAGTGGCCAGTGTGAAAATTTTAGGATTTTATGGTTTTTATTAAAATATACGGAATATATGGAAAATTAAAAAACAGCAGTTCATTTTCTGATGACACATTCCCTTTAAAAGGGATTATGCCACAAATGAAAAACATAAAATATCTAGATAATGCATGCCATTAGTTGAACAAAAAAAGACGATCTCCAGTAGGCGGGCAGCAGTTAATCAAATGTAAAAAATCAAGCACCTGCATCTCCCAGGAGAGCATTGTTATCAGTGCTTGCTAACCCCCTTCTCTGTGTTCTCCCATCCACATACTTGCCAACAGTCCCGATTTTGCCAGGACAATCCTGAGACTCTGGCAATGAAAAGTTGGGGGTTATTCAAGGACCACCAAAAGTGGTTGTTTTGTGGGTGATTTTGGATATTTTTGGGGCCTTCCAAACGATGTCCCAATTTTTACTTTTTAAATGTTGGTAAGTAAGATTGCATAGGAAATAGTCCCATACACACAGCCCCAGTGATTCCATTAATAAATAGCACTATGGCAAAGGATAAATAGTTGGGGGCACTACCAGAGAGGAAAATGTAATGCATATAAAATACCTAAGCATATTTTTATTTACATGTATATTGCAATAATACTTTAATTGAAATGCCATATCCATTGCAGTGTAGTACTTTTTAATGGGTTAATCCCTTTAATTTAGACAATTTCCTTGCATATTTCACGTAAATACACATGTTTTTAGATTTAGCAAAGGTAAATATTTCTGCAAATATAGATTAATACATATGCTATATAATCCGTATTTATTGTTCTGCACAAGGGTATACCTGTGACCTTAATAACATTTATCACGGCATGATACAAAAATGACATTAAACTATATCTCACATATTAAGGACACAGCACCAGAGCCTACTCTATATTATTGTGTTTTCCTACACTACACTATTAAAGGGAATCTGTCAGCTTCAAAACATCCCCCAAACTAGTAAGCAGTGTAAGTGACGCCGAGTTTGGTTATGTAATTTTTATCTTCATACTCACGTACTGGCAGCGTGCTCCCTCAAACCACCAGTAAAATCCATGAGAGGACTCCCTTGCTCACGCACATAATGGAGAGGACTCAAAGAGGAGTCCTGTCAATGCATTTTACTGCTGGTTTGTGGGAGCACAACGTCTGAATGCAAGTGAGTATGAAGATAACAATCAGACTTAGTGTCACTTACATCATACCCCGCTTACTGTAGTTTGGAGGGTATTTTGGAGATGGCAGATTTTTTTTTAATTGGTGCATTCTCTGTGTTACTCGTACCTCCTCTTCTTCCCAGTCTATTAAATCCCAGTCGTAGGCAATCACAGCTCGTCTTCGTTTCCAAAACTCCAGAAAAACAGTAGCTAAAAATATTTGAAAGATTGTTTTATTTGTAACTTGATCTTTACAGCTACATTTTCAAGCATATTACTTATGAAGAAGTTAGGAATGTCTAGTTAGAGGTTCCCATAATACACTTACCCCAAACTGCCATGAAAACAGCAAAGAACACGGTTGCTCCATTGTCAAAGAGATGGGTAACCTGAAACAGGCAAGTATCAAATAAAATAGTGACAAATTAGTGACAAATATATTTTCCAATAGTAAGCATACTGTATGTCTGTAAATTCTGCCATACTGAAGCATTACAGAATCATAATCGTTCTGCTGCCGCAAAAGAAAATGAATGCAGTTGTTCATAAAATATGTAAGTCTAACAGTTTTGCTGGCATTAGACACGTAAGGTAAATGTAAACACGAAAAGTTGCAGCAGGTCCTGGTCACATTCGATGCAGAGAAGGCCTTTGATAACTTGCAATGGAGATGGATGAACCAGGTCTTATATGTTATGGGTTTCACCTGCAACTTCCGAACATGTCCACAGATATTCTACAGTTATCCCCATTGAAGGGTACATAGGCCGGTCTTCCTTTCTGCTCTTTTTCTCTTAATAAAATGTACTAAACAAGGGTGCCTGCTCTCCCCCTCTAAAACATTGGATTCTAATTTATTTATTGGGGCTACAAATTAGTCAACACTGTAGCTGGCCAGCTAAAGCCTGTCCTAGGTTGCTAATATAGCTTGTGTGTTTATACAGGTAGACCTGCCAAAAACTTAATACAGTTCCTATGTTTGTGACTTCCTGCAAGCATGCAGCAATGCCATCCCACATGTTCAAGGTCTAGAAGTACTGAACGACTATCTAGAAAACCACAGGATGCTAACTAAGCTACCTGAAGAAGTGGCTTCTAGATGGAATTGCTATGTGACTAAACAGTTAGATCTAGGTAAGAACTTCTGAAGTTTTAAAAAGCTCTCTGAGTTCGTCAATAGGGAAGTACGGATAGCATGTAATCCAGTAACATCATCTTACATCTTAAAATCCTTAGAAGAAAGGCCTGCAAGAGAGATAAGATGTGCAAGAGCAACTAGCTTTGCAACCAACGCAGCAAAGGTCAAGATACCTACGAGAGCAAGTTCAAAGTCACTACTGGGTTCAGTAGAGAGACAGAACCGAAAAATCTTCAGACTACCTTCAAATGTATGTTCTGTGGAGAGAACCACTCCATACGCAAGTGCCAACAATTGAAGGAGAAGCCCCCAGATGAAAAGAAAAGGTTTGTACTTGAGAACCAACTGTGTTTCGGTTGTCTAAGAAAAGGCCATGTTACTAAGGAGTGTAAGAAAAAGGCCACACGCAGCGTTTGCAAAGTACGCCATCCTACACCACTACATGAAGAACGTCCAAAGAAAGATAAATACTCAATACCTAAAGATACTGAGGAAGGAAAGAAAGTATCGGTATTCTCTTGCAGAGTGAGGGAAGGAGAAAGCAATGGCACATCAATGGTTTTACCAGTGTGCATTTCAAATCCTAAAAGGAGGAACAAGAAGGTATACGCCTATGCGCTACTGGATGCCCAGAGTGACGTCACCTTCATTGATCAAGAAATCTGCAAGAAATTACAAGTGGCTACAGAACCAGTGAAGCTCAAACTCTTCACAATGACAGGGAGAGACACATTAGTGAACAGTCAAATGGTTAAAGGACTGAGAGTTAGAGGACTTTATACAAACTTCATATTAGATCTACCTCCAGCTTATACAAAAGACGATATACCTCTAGATCGAGATCACATACTTACCTGTGAAACAGCCAATAAATGGGAGCACCTATCTGTCATATCTCATGAAATGTCCCCACAAAAGTGTTTGGTGTTGGACTGTTGATAGGTTACGATTGTCCCGAAGCCTTGGTACCATGAAACCATGAACCCTACACTGATCTAGGATGGGGTGTTGTTGGAGGAAAACAGCAGATCGCAAACTCAAGACAGGTGACAGGATTGTGTCATCGAATATCTGTCCAAGAGTTACCAACTGTAAGTCCAGCAAAAGTAATCAAGGTCCTTAAATCTGACTTTGCAGATATAAGTTCTAAAGAAAAGAGTGTATCCCAAGAAGACATAAAGTTTGTACTAACTCTAGAAGAAAGTATTCAGCAGAATCAACAAGGTCATCTTGAAATGCCCTTACCTTTCAGAGAACAACCTCGTCTGCCAAATAACAGAAATGTTTGAAAAAAGGATGGAAAGAGATCCCAAACTCAAGAATGATTATTTGAAATTTATGGAAGGCATCCTCAAAGAAGGACATGCAGAGAAAGTTAATAACCAACCTAAAGAAGGAGAAGTGTGGTACATCCCACATCAAGGTGGTACATCCCACATCAAAAAACCTGATAGGATTAGAGTAGTATTTGATTGCTCAGCAAAGTACAATGGTGTTGCATTGAATCAGTGGCATAACTACCGGGGAAGCAGGGGAAGCGGCTGCTTCGGGGCCCGGGCTGACAAGGGGCCCAGCACACGGCAGCGTGCCATGTCTATAGTGCAGAGCTAGACAACATATGGGGGTCCCTCAGCTCTGCACCCCCCCTCCCAGTATACCAGACATAGGGGCTACGTGGCCGTTCCCTGCCGCTCAGTGTAGATGCTAGATCCTTCTAAGCTAAAGGACCTTTGATGATGTAATGACCATGTGACCAGTCATGTGGGTGGGAGGAGCCAGCCTGTTGGCTGGTAGCACCTTTATGATCCTCATCCACTCCTGACTTTGGCTTGAACATATGAGGTTAGCACCCTAGGACTTAGAATTCCGGGTACTTAGGGGTTATGGCCGGGATGATGTGTATGGCCTCATTCACACATTGCAGATTTAGTCAAATCTGCAAACAAGATGTACAGCGTGTAGCATCGCTGTGTGTGTCTGCCTACCCAGAGCAGCTGTGTGTGTGGTGCATGTAGCAGAGCTGAAGGTGCTTCATGTGTATAATGCAGCAAAGATAGGTGTATAGTGTAAATCCAGCACAGTAGTGTGTGTGGTGTATGTAGCAGAGTTGTATGAGACAGAGGAACGTATAATGTCCACAGCGGAGCTGTGTATGTAAAATGTGCAACACAGTGATATATAATGTGCCACCCAGAGCTGTGTGTGTATGCTGTGTGTGTAGCAGAGCTGTGTATGTAAAATGTGCAACACAGTGATATACAATGTGCCACTCAGAGCTGTGTGTGTGTGCATGTAGCAGAGTTGTGTATGTAAAATGTGCAAAAACCTGATGCTCTCAAAAAGAGCAAGCAATATAAAACATTGTAGTTTGATACCTTTTACCCATTTTCATTTTTACATTAGCCATAACCTTTTTATTTTTCTATTCACATAGTCATATGAGGGCTTATTTTGTGTGGGACAAGATGCATTTTTTAAATGCCGCCACTAAATTTACCATGTCTTGTATCAGAAAGCAGGGAAAAAAATTATTTGTGGGTTAAAAAAAACAAACAAACAAAAAAAAAAAACACACACAATTCCGCCAAGGTTTTTGAGGTTTTGACATCACAGCATTCACTAAAAATGACGTCTTTATTCTGCGGCTCAATACGATACTAAACCTGTATGGTTTTTATTTGGTTTAATTACTTTAAAAAATTACTTTTCTATATTTCAGTCTATGTGAGGGCTTGTTTTTGTGTAACGATCAGTAGTTTTCTGGAAGGGGGGGGCGCCATCCAAAAATTTGCTGTGGGGCCCAGTCACTTCTAGCTACGCCACTGCATTGAATGATCATATACTAAAAGGACCAGATCTTACAAACACTCTGCCTGGAGTACTCTGTAGATTCAGAAAGTATCCCATAGCGGTCATCTGTGACGTTGAAAAGATGTTCCACCAGTTTCATGTGAAGAATGAAGATAGAGATTTCCTGAGGTTTCTATGGTGAGAGGACGGAGATACAGATTCAGAGCCAGCAGAATACAGAATGAAAGTACACTTGTTTGGCGCAGCATCATCTCCAGGTTGCGCCAATTATGGTATGAAGTACCTGGCCAATCTGAATGAAAAGAACTGCCCATCAGCAGCAAATTTTCTGAAGAAAAACTTTTTTGTAGATGATGGTCTTATAAGTCTAGAGTCCACAGAATCTGCAATCAAACTAGTGAAAGAAACCAAGATTTATGCGCAAGAGGAAAACTGCGCCTTCACAAATTCATTTCAAACAACAGAGAGGTACTGGAATCCATCAGTGACTCTAAATGTGCATCAACAATGAAGAATGTAGATCTCAATTATGATTATCTTCCAGTTCAGAACGTACTTGGATTGGGATGGAATGTAGAGAATGACAAGTTCTTCTTTGAAGTATCTATTGAAGAGGAAATTGCAACTAGACGTACCATTCTTTCCGCAGTGGCTTCTATATTTGATCTATTGGGATTCTTGGCCCCAGTAATCCTCAGAGAAAAATAAATACTACAAGAATTATGCAGATAGAAGTTGGAATGGGATAAGCCTATGCCTGAAAATTTGAGGCCAAGGTGGGAGAGTTGGATAAGAGACCTGCAAAACTTGAGAGAGGCTAGGATACCCAGATGTTTTCTAACTCATGATTTCGGAAAGTACAAGAAAATAGAACTTCATCACTTTATCAGATGCCAGTAGTTATGGTTATGGTCAGTGCTCCTACATGAGAGTGATAGGAGAAGAAAATATACACTGCTCCCTGGTTATGGGATAGACAAATCAGAACTGTAAGAAATGTATTAAGTTCAGTGTTGAAAAAGAACGTCGGAAGAATGGATGATGCTTCACTTAGGACCCTGTTCTGTGAAGTAATGTCTATTGTTAACAGTCGTCCACTTACAGTTGATAATATCAACAATCCAACAAGTTTGGACCCTTTAAATCCCAACCATCTACTTCACCTTAAGTCTGATTACATACAGCCACCACCTAGCAAGTTCACCAAAGAGTATTTATATGCTAAAAGGAGATGGCGAAGAGTTCAATATCTATTAGAACAGTTTTGGAATAGATGGAGGAAAGAGTACTTGTACAATCTTATACTAATAAGTAAATGGCAAACACCCAGAAGAAAAGTCCAAGTTGGTCTCATAGTGTTAGTAAAAGAAGATTTACCTAGAAGTCAATGGAAATTGAGCAAAGTTCTAGATGTTTAAAAGGATGAAGACAAACTAGTAAGAAGAGTGTTGTTACAAATATGAGACTCAAAACTTGACAAAAAAGGAAAACGTCTCATTACTCCACTCAGGTTGGAACGTCCTATACAGAAGTTAGTTGTTCTACTTGAGAGTGATAAAAGACACTTGGAAGTTGAGAACCTGATGGAAAATGTATCAAATTCATGTTCAAGTTCTACCACTAAGAACATAGAATTATAGGTGATTTTGGTGGGAGTGTAGCTGGCCAGCTAAAACCTGTCCTAGGTTGCTAATATAGCTTGTGTGTTTATACAGCTAGACCTGCCAATAACCTTAATACAGTTCCTATGTTTGCGTGTTAAAGACAAGTTATTTACAGTGACTTTATGTTTGGATGTCATGTAACAGTTATATATTGTGTTCACAGAAGCAGAAAAGATAATATGCCTTTAAGATTCATTATATAATGTAAGGTAAGCTCAATGACACAGCAGAAACAACAGAAAGCAGAGAGTTAAACTGTTGTTGCTGGGCAGGAGTCTTGACCAATCCTAGCCAGCCTCACACACAGCTTGTGTGGGAAGTTCCCCTAGCAGGAGCTGCTAGAAATCATTATTCACCAGAGAAAGGAGCTGAACAGACACACTACACTAAGAGCTATGTTTTATGGAAGCAGAGAGGCCAAAATAGGTATTTAAAACTGTTATATAATGTTCCTACAGTTAATATAGTGATTAGAACTGTATACTGAACCAGTTATATGTGTGTTTACTTACAGTTCCACCAAATTCGATTGCAAACTACAAAGTTTACAATTGCAAATTCAAATTCCATATTGCAATCCAAATTGCATACAACCATACCAGATCATACTCAACTAATCTGCAAATAGTTACTGCTAACTGCATACTGCAAATTGCGACCAAATTCAGCAAGTAGAACTATTAGTTAGACCTCAGATATACCTCTCAAAGAGATCATAAACTGCTTAAATAACTTAAAGTGAGAGTACAGATACTCAAGAGAAAAATATATCCACCATTTTATGTTGAATGACAAGATTGAACAGTTGAACCACCATCTTATGCATACCGCCATCTTGTGATATCTTTTCAACACGTGTTATGTACATGGACTATCTGCTGCAGAGGCGGCAGTGTTATATATGAAGAAAAGTTTAAGTTATTTCAAGTATTTGGTGTGCTTTTTAAACCTACCGCTTCTATAGAACGGCGCTAGAGGAATTACAGAGTAACAAACAGTCTGGTTAGACTAAAAGTCAGAGATATAAAAATTCTTCTAATGCCACAGCGCAAAAAGCCCTTCATACGCTACGTGTTGTCATGGATAAATTATTTTGGTCGTTTTTCCAGTTTTTGTTTGAGTATATCTAAATGTCAGATCTAATTCCTGGAAACCAGTGGCCCAGAAAAATCTAGGGAATGATAATGGTATCACTATAGCCATTCAATGTATTAAATATCTGGGGATCAAGGTAGATGGGACCTCTGATCCCATCTGTAAGCTGATTTACTCTTTTATTTTCAAAATACTTTGTGAGCTACGTGGTTGGTAGAATCTCCCGCTGTCACTTCTAGTAGAAATAATCTTCTCAAGATTATGAGCATGACAAAACTGCTCTATCCCATACATATTGCCCCTTATTGATTTGACAGTGACATATTAATCCTCAACAGGGCTTTTCTCACAGTTCTTGTGGAGGGAAAGAATTCCTCGTATTCAACTCCATAAATTAATGGCCACTAGGGAGCTGAGAGGGAAAAATACTCCAAACATACAAAGTTTCAATCTGGCTTGCTTAGCCAGGAACATTGTGGACTGGGAGAAGGGATTTAGCTTCTATGACTATGTATTGGAATCGGTTTTCTGCCACCCATGGATAATTGGTGACCTTCTTCATGCTCCTTTGGGGGTCATACCATTTGAAATTGGAAACACAGCCTTCCGTAAGGATACTATCGCAGCCTGGAAGGCCATTTCCAGGAGATTTGGACTTTCATTGAGATTATCAAAATATCTCCCTCTCTGGTCCTTCCCGGGCTTTGCTCCCAGGAAAAAAAGCACACTATTCAGGGAGTGGAAATCAAAGAACATTTTAATGGCTTTTCACCTGAGACTAAAAAAGCACTGGTTATTCAGAGAGGCAGGTGCAGACTGTGAAAGTGGCCCTGGAAAAAAAACTAAAAGTGTCCCCATGTAGTTGGCGGGTCTCATGCTTGAGTATTACCTCCCTTAATAATACTCTGATGTTTTATTGCGGATCTCCTCTTTTCATTTATTCCAAATCTAGACTCATCAGTTAGGGAGGGCAGATGCAGGTGATAAAATACTTGAAGGATGGTGTGACGTAAGAAGTATGATCTTAAATGAAACTTGGAGGGATACCAATTTTTGAACTATGCAGAAAGCTATATTTGGCTTTAATTTGCCTCACAATGCCAAGACAGAATTACTTATTGTCCAAAATGCAAAGAGTCTACCACCAATATGTATCACAGACTCTGGGGATGTCGGTTCACCCAGATTTCTTAGTCAATGGTTCATCAAATGCTAACTATGTTATGAAGCCTGACCAACCCTTTGAAGCCCACGCTACTTCTCATTCTCTATTGAGGAGAAGGGAGGGGGTGCAGATAATGTTAAAAGAGAAAATCTACCCCTTCTTTTTCATTCTGTTTACTGGCAAAAAGTAGTTTCCTACAACAATGGTTATATAACAAGGTTCCCACAATACATACAGTGGCAGACCAATGAAAAATACGTTTTCATATTGAGAGATTGGAAACTGACAAGGGAAAAGAGAAAACAACTTCTCGTTTCTTTAGAAAGCGGAGGATATTTGTCATATTACACTGTTCAGAATAAGAAATAACTCAATTGATGGCTTCCTTCACGTTAACCAAGTGGTATTTACTAGAATCTCTGAAAGACATTTTGGGGAGATTAAGGAAAGATGGTTCTGCATAAGCCAGAACTGTGATCCAGCAGTTTAGTTGGGAATAATAAGATCCATTTTGACTGTCATGGCCAGTGGGTCTCCTCCCTCCTCGAAGATCCTTTCCCGACCTTATCAATTTTCACCATATTTCCACCATAAACGCTTTGTGGGGGCACAACGGAGGTATAACTACTGTGCAGGAGCATAACTACTGTGAAAGGAAACTAATGGGGCATTGTACTGTGTAGGGGCACAAAGGGGGCATAACTACTTTTTGGGGCATTAAGGGGGCATAATTACTGTGTGCAGGCACTAAAGGGGCATAATTACTGTGTTGGGGCACTAATGGCATTTTACTGTTTGGGGGCAGTAAGGGGACTTGGTTAGTATGTGAGGCGCTAAGGGGATATAACTATTTGGGGGCACAAAGGGGGCATAACTATTGTGTGGTGGCACAAAGGAGGCATTATTATTGTGTGGGGGCAAAAAGGAGGCATAACTACAGTGTGGGGACAAAGGAGGCCTAACTACTGTGTGGGGGCACTAAGGATGCATAACTACTGTGGTGGGGGCACTAAGGGGGAATAATTACTGCATGCAGGCATGAAGGGGGCATAACTACTGTGTGGGGGCACTAATGTCATTTTAGTGTGTGGAGGAACTAAGGGATCAGTCTACTGTATTTGGGCACTAAAGGGACATAACTAGTGTGAAGACGGCACTAAGAGAGCATGATTACTGTGTTGGAGCACTAAAGGGGGCATAACTACTGTGAAGGGGGCACTAAGAGGGCTGTATGGTGAACATGGGCAGTATTGAATACCCGCAGGAGAGGGTGGAGTGTGGGGAAAAGTCCCATGGGAGAAGCCCCTGTTTAAAAATTTGCAATGAGCAGGGCCACATCTGCCATGAGGCGAGATGAGTATTATATATACTACCACTACAGGGGGACTACAGAGGAGAGGGGAGGAGCATTATATATACTTACTACATTATACTACAGGGGGACTATGGGGAATGTGGTGAGAGCATTATATCTGCTACCACTACAGGGGAGAGAGCATTATATATACTACCACTACAGGGGGGCATTATACTACATGGTATAGGAGCATTATACATGCTACTGCTACAGGGGGAATTATATTACGAGGCTAGAACATTATATATGCCACCACTACACGGGTTGGGGGTGAGAGCATTATATGTACTGACACTACTGTATAGGGGACATTATAATACAAGGAGCACTACAGGGTTCATTATATCTATAGGGGGCACTGAAGCGGAGCATTCAATACAATGGACATTATAAATATTTTGAGATACTACAGGAGGCATTATAAAATGGGTCTACTATAGGGGGCATTATAACTACTGTGGACACTTGTTACTACTGTGGGCTCTATAAGGGTGCCTTATATATCAGCCTTTTTACTGCTGGGGACACTATAGGGGGACTTATTTCTACCAGAGGCCCTATGTGGCATTATTAATACTCAGGGTACTGTGGGGGCATTATTATTATTGGGCACAATATGGAGGCCATTACTACTAAAGGGGACAGTCTTGAGGAGCATTCTTGCTATTGAGGGTACTGTAGGGGGCTTACTTACTATTGAGTGCAGTCTGGGAGCTCTATTACTATGGGGGGACAATCTGCATGTCATTGTCATTTCTGCAGTGTAGTATTTGTGGGCATTGGGTGCGTAGTATCAGGTAGCAGCAGGATAACAATGATGGGGCACCAGGAGGGGAAGGATGAAGGAAAAGTGAGGAAATTAAAATGTCTGCTTGTCTAACTCTGCAGAAATGAGACACAGCTGAAAGAAGTTGTCAAAGAAGTCTGGTCCAAATGGAGAAAGATGAGGTAAGAGAACATCTACATCATAGGAGACATCACTGGATGCAATAGGTATTTGGTGATTTATGACCATGTGTGTTTCAAAGCATCGTATGTAATGTCCATCCACACATGTCTTTAACAGTAGGGTTGGGGGGGTCGGAGATTTGGCACAGGTAGGGGGGACATTTCAATTTTCCCCTCAGGCAGAAGAAAGGATAGGTGCACCCCTGGCTATAGGACCCAGGCGTTCTAGTTACGCCTCTTCTACATGGACTGTTCTTCTCTCTGCCTGTATGTGTACTGTACTACTATCTACCAGATCCCCATGTACTGTGCTTCTCTCCACCAGTTCTACTTATGCTGTCCTTCTCTCTACCTGTATGTATACTGTACTACTATCTCCCAGATCTTCATGTATTGTGCTTCTCTCCACCAGTTCTACTTATGCTGTCCTTCTCTCTACCTGTATGTGTACTGTACTACTATCTCCCAGATCTTCATCTATTGTACTTCTCTCCACCAGTTCTAAATATGCTGTCCTTCTCTCTACCTGTATGTGTACTGTACTACTATCTCCCAGATCTTCTTGTATTGTACTTCTCTCCACCAGTTCTACTTATGCTGTCCTTCTCTCTACCTATATGTGTACTGTACTACTATCTCCCAGATCTTCTTGTATTGTACTTCTGTCCACCAGTTCTACATATGCTGTCCTTCTCTCTACCTGTATGTGTACTGTACTATTATCTCCCAGATCTTCATGTATTGTACTTCTCTCCACCAGTTCTACTTATGCTGTCCTTCTCTCTACCTGTATGTGTACTGTACTACTATCTCCCAGATCTTCATGTATTGTACTTCTCTCCACCAGTTCTACTTATGCTGTCCTTCTCTTTACCTGTATGTGTACTGTACTACTATCTCCCAGATCTTCATGTATTGTACTTCTCTCCACCAGTTCTACATATGCTGTCCTTCTCTCTACCTGTATGTGTACTGTACTACTACTATCTCCAGATCTTCATGTATTGTACTTCTCTCCACCAGTTCTACTTATGCTGTCCTTCTCTCTACCTGTATGTGTACTGTACTACTATCTCCCAGATCTTCATGTATTGTACTTCTGTCCACCAGTTCTACATATGCTGTCCTTCTCTCTACCTGTATGTGTACTGTACTACTATCTCCCAGATCTTCATGTATTGTACTTCTCTCCACCAGTTCTACTTATGCTGTCCTTCTCTCTACCTGTATGTGTACTGTACTACTATCTCCCAGATCTTCATGTATTGTGCTTCTCTCCACCAGTTCTACTTATGCTGTCCTTCTCTCTACCTGTATGTGTACTGTACTACTATCTCCCAGATCTTCATGTATTGTACTTGTCTCCACCAGTTCTACTTATGCTGTCCTTCTCTCTACCTGTATGTGTACTGTACTACTATCTCCCAGATCTTCATGTATTGTACTTCTGTCCACCAGTTCTACATATGCTGTCCTTCTCTCTACCTGTATGTGTACTGTACTACTATCTCCCAGATCTTCATGTATTGTACTTCTCTCCACCAGTTCTACTTATGCTGTCCTTCTCTCTACCTGTATGTGTACTGTACTACTATCTCCCAGATCTTCATGTATTGTGCTTCTCTCCACCAGTTCTACTTATGCTGTCCTTCTCTCTACCTGTATGTGTACTGTACTACTATCTCCCAGATCTTCATGTATTGTACTTGTCTCCACCAGTTCTACATGCTGTCCTTCTCTCTACCTGTATGTGTACTGTACTACTATCTCCCAGATCTTCATGTATTGTACTTCTCTCCACCAGTTCTACTTATGCTGTCCTTCTCTCTACCTGTATGTGTACTGTACTACTATCTCCCAGATCTTCATGTACTGTGCTTCTCTCCACCAGTTCTACATATGCTGTCCTTCTCTTTACCTGTATGTGTACTGTACTACTATCCCCCAGATCTTCATGTATTGTACTTCTCTCCACCAGTTCTACTTATGCTGTCCTTCTCTTTACCTGTATGTGTACTGTACTACTATCTCCCAGATCTTCATGTATTGTACTTCTGTCCACCAGTTCTACATATGCTGTCCTTCTCTCTACCTGTATGTGTACTGTACTACTATCTCCTAGATCTTCATGTACTGTGCTTCTCTCCACCAGTTCTACATATGCTGTCCTTCTCTTTACCTGTATGTGTACTGTACTACTATCTCCCAGATCTTCATGTATTGTACTTCTCTCCACCAGTTCTACTTATGCTGTCCTTCTCTTTACCTGTATGTGTACTGTACTACTATCTCCCAGATCTTCATCTATTGTACTTCTCTCCACCAGTTCTACATGCTGTCCTGCTCTCTACCTGTTCTACATGTATTAGTCTTCTGTCATTACATGTACCGTACTGTGTTGAGTTTTGGATTACCTTGGCATAGATGCAGCTGTCCGATAGCTTCATATAGGGACAGTATTTATCACACAGTGGACACATGGTTACATTTGTGGCTTGGCAGATTTCTTTGCTATAAAAACATAAGAACGAGACACAGTTTGCTGGACACATATTTCTTCCACTGGACTGATCAATTATGGCCTTAAACTGCTCTCCAAGTATATGAAGCTGTACTACACTGCATTGTCACAGTGATCCCAGCAGAATATAGTCAAATGAGCTAATTGGTATATAATGGTTGTCCTATTTTTTCTTTCTGCATGAAGTAATTTGAAAAGAATGAAGAACACTGTGATTTTCCATATTCCGTCTTTTATATGAAAGAAAAAGAGAGATCATACAGATTGTGCAAAGGAAAAAAGAGAGATCATACAGATGGTGCTTGCCTAGCTGGGAAAGTGAGTAGATCAAATAATACCTTATCAAAGGGACACTTGGAACTTTGTCCTTAGTATGTCTAAAGCTAAAGTAATTTTTTCAAGGTGTAGATAAAATACATGTTTAAAGGGAACCTGTCAAAATGAAAATGCAGAGCAATCGGCAGGCAAAGTGTTATAAAGCTGGAGTAGCTGAGCCTGAGAAGCTTGAAGTTGTCACCTTGTACATGCAGTCCTTGAACCTGTTACTTTGTGTCTGCAGTCCTGTCTGTGTGCAGCCTGTTGTAGGGCAGAAGGAACTGAGCAGTATGATACAGAGTTTGTGGGAAAAGGTTCAATATAACTAGTGTTTTTAATCATTCTATCATTACACCTCTGCTCTTTCTATGCTTAGAGGTCCAATAGGCAGTCCTACTTAGTGACAGCCATCTCTGATAACATATTCATACTGGGAAGGCTGTCACTCACTGAATAGGACTGCCCACTGGACTTTTTATAATAGAAAGAGCAGGGATGCAAATGAATAAAAAAATACATGTTATACTATATATCAATCCGCTCAGCTCCTGCTCTATAACATGCCGCCTGCAGATCAGACACCATAAATGCAACAGGTTTATGTTCAATGACAAGCTACTGGTACAAGCCTGCTGCAGCGTCCATAGATGAGTCTATGCGTCTCCAGGATTTTATGATAAAAGATAAGTTATTAAATGCCTGTTACTTTGAAGGACTTGTATCTGAGATGCAAATTAAATGGGGGGTATAGTTGGAAGTTTACATGAAAGATTAGGGCACAAGGAAAATGGTGATGCATAATTTGCCTCACAAAATAACTCAATGCCACTAATACCACCAGCCAATTGTTTCTGCAAGCTACCTAATATACCATAAATAGATGTTATCTAGTACAGTGGTGGTAAATGGACCACAAAAAAGTTTAGGTAAGCAAGCATTGTGTGTCTGGGGATATTTATGGCCGTCAAGGTCTATACGCTGAGCAAATATACAGTAAAAGCCACCACACAGATGACGGCATCTCATCCACTTCATATGAATAAATATTGATGATGCCAACCTCACGTATTATACAAGATATTGGAGAACGAAGGAATGCAGACCTAGAGACATCTGTGTGATAGATTTTATCTGACTGAGTCAAGGGTGGTGAGTGAAACCATGTGTATGACTTTTATATTTGCCCAGCAGGATTGTGGCATATTGAAATAAGAAGGCTGCACCGCCACTAAAACAAGGCCAGCCATATAACCCATGACAAGGGACCCTATGGGTCTTAATAAAGCCCTAAACTGGCGGTGGATCCGCTAAAGTTATGAAGAGGCGCAGGCCTCTCCATAACTTCGGCACATCCAGCGCCAGTTCTAAATGTAAGACAGCTTCTGAGTGGTCTTACATTTAGACCTTTCAGGCGTAGAAAATGGTGAATGACACTGGCCTGCCGACCAGCCCCGTCCCCGCACACATCACGCTCACAATTTTAGACCTGCCGTGAGCGGGGAGAAGTTGCAGATAGCGGTGCAACTAACCGTTGCGTTGCTATCTGTGCATCAAATGTGCCTAATGTAGGCATATTTCAGCATAGTAAATGACCCCCTATGTGTCCAGGCAGGCCATCCAGTGTATATCAGTGCAAAGCAAAATGTGCTAGATGTAAAATACTGAGAACTCGGGGTAAATCTGAATTTTGCAGATGACAAATAATAATGAAAGTATTACCTGACTTGGCAGCTATCCAATGTAAACATTCCATATAGGAATACAAATAGTCCGATAACTGCTGCTGGGAATAGCATTCCAGTATACCAACCCAACCAAGCAAAATACAGACCGATCTTCTCTCCAAAATACCGCCTATAAGAAAACCAACATAAGCAATTAATAAATTAGAATTTTTACAAAGAAGGCCTCATGTACACGAATGTGTGGTGTCCGTACCTACGCTGCAGACTACCTTTTTGCCATGCTGAGCCATGAACCCGAAAACCCATGAAAGCACTGCGAGTCCTTCCTTGGGCTTCCTATCTGTGCCTCCCTTCCGCACAACACCATATGTTCCAAATTGCGGAACCATTCAAGCCAATGGGTCTGCATACATGATATGGCATTCACACGGCCGGTGCCCATATACTGTATTACAGATTCGCTGTTTGTGGGCTGCAATACAGGCACGGAACTTACTGTTACTGTGAACAGTTATGCAAGTTGAAGATTAAATGGTCTCCAAAAGGCATAAAGGTAAACACACTTTTCAACATTTTGCAATATCAGTGTATTATTTTGGTTTTGCACAATTTTAGAGAGAAAAAAGGAAAGGAGTACCCTGCAAAAGTATGGGAACCCAAGGAGATTTGAGCACTCAGATAACTTTGACCAAGGTCTCAGACCTTGAATAGTCTGTTAGGGTTAGGGTTCCTCAGTTAGAGGAGCAGAACAACAGAAATGATGGAAGTGCTGGATTCAGCACATAACTGAGATGAACAGAGCTGAACATATTCCATGGAGTAACTACAGTTTCCATTTGGGAACGAGTTTTGTTCCCGGACCAAAAAGTCCTGCATGCAGGACTTTCTTGTCCAGTCTTTTTAACTGAATCTGTGATGGAGGTCCCAAATGCAGTCTCCAAAGCAGATAGAAACAAGCTCTTAATATAATCTTGAAGAAAAAAAATTAGGTTCCCAGAAAATAATGCAAAAAGAAAAACATACCTAGAAATATGTTCTGCACTACTGCAACACTAGCATTTTTTCCTCTCCAGCGCTGTGAGTGCTATTAAAGTATATTTATTGGGGCCATCAGTTCATCTCTGGATAAGCTGGTAAGCTCCTGCAAATTGGCTGCTGTGTATTAACACAAGTCTAGCACACGCTCAACTGGAAGTCAGTGCATGGAGCAGATTTATAACAGAAGAGAAACAGAAGTATGGTAAAGTATGGCCTAATAAACTACCAGTGAGGAAAAATAACTAAATTCAAGTTTCCATTAAATTTTTATTGAGTAACAGCTGCACATAATTCATATGTCTCTACTGTACAAATATACTGAGTCACCGACTAAAGACAAAAATAAATCTAATCATTAAATTATAAGTAACTTTTGTAAAACAACTGTACAAAATTTGTTCTATTTTTCAGTACTATTTCTAGGAAGTAGCTGGTCAAAACAACCCTATATTAGGCTAGCGTTACACATGCAGATTTTTTTTGTGATGGTCACCAAAACTGCATGTGTGATTACAACCAGGGGTGTAAAGTGGGGGGGGGAGGGCAAGGGGGCCGTTGCCCCGGGCGCAAAATTGCAGGGGGCGCCAGGCAGCTGAAATTTCAATGAGGGCCATGAGAGCCTATGGCTCCCGTCCCCTCTGTTCTTCCTCATAGGCTTCAGGCTAGTGGCCTGAAGCCTATGAGGCAGTAAAGCGACCGTAGTGTCTGGAATGGAGTTGATCCTAGGAGGTATGATGTCAGGGGAAGAGGCGGAGTCTCGTCATCCAGGGGGCGGGGCCTAAATATGAGCGGGAGATTCTACAGAGCAGGATGTTGGAGAAAGGAGCAGAGTCTGCAGGTCAGTGTGTGGAGGAGAATAGTGACTATTATTAACTAAAAGTTATTTTTACTTGGGGGGCTTTTTGCAGGGAAGGAAGGGAGAAGGAATAATCTTTGTACTGGAGACTGTATGTTAGAGGGGTCTAAAGAGAGGGTAGTGGGGGTGATAATATTTACATGGGACTGTATGCTGGAGGGGCTGAAGGCAGGAAGGGTGCTGAATTTTACATGGGACTGTATGCTGAAGACAGGGGGAGTTTTGTATTTTACATGGGAGTGTATGTTGGAGGGGCTGAAGGCAGGGAATTAACGTATTTTACATGTGACTGTATGCTGGAGGGGCTAAGGCAGGGAGGGGTTGTATCTTACATGGGACTATGCTGGAGGAGCTGAAGGCAGGGGGAGTGATGCATTTTACATTGGACTCTATGCTGGAGGGGCTGAAGGCAGGGGGAAGGTTGTAACTTACATGGGACTGTATGCTGGAGGGGCTGAAGGCAGGGGGAGTGATGTATCATGACGGTCCTATTTCCGAATGAGGACGCTGAGGAAAGTCTACATCACAGGAGATGTCACTGGATGTAAGAGGTATGGTGCTGTATTCTCCTGTATATTTCATAGCAATGTATGTTATGTCCATCCAAATATCTGTTTTTGGGGGGGAGGGGGTGTGGATATAGAATTTGGGCCACACTGCCGAAGCCCAGCCCTAGACTTCAGATTACACTGTGTGTGTTCTGAATTCTGGGGCCTCACACCCATCTACTACATTATCTGTACTCAGAGAGTTATCACTGTGTTATCTGTAGTGTTAAATAGGACTGCAGGTGACATCTACTGCATTATTTGTAAAAAGGGGCGTGGCCACAGGTTGGGGGGGGGGTGCAATACTTGGCTTGCCCCGGGTGCTGGCAACCCACGCTACGCCACTGATTACAACCATAGGAAGAACATCAGAGGTCAAAGGCAGTCTAATAGTGCATACATACAGTCAGATCCATAAATATTGGGACATCGACACAATTCAAAAATTTTTGGCTCTATACACCACCACAATAAATTTGAAATGAAGCGAACAAGATGTGCTTTAACTGCAGACTGCCAGCTTTAATTTGAGGGTATTTACATCCAAATCAGGTGAACGGTGTAGGAATTACAACAGTTTGCATATGTGCCTCCCACTTGTTAAGGAACCAAAAGTAATGGGACAGAATAATAATCATAAATCAAACTTTCCCTTTTTAATACTTTGCAGTCAATTACAGCCTGAAGTCTGGAACGCATAGACATCACCAGACGCTTGGTTTCATCCCTGGTGATGCTCTGCCAGGCCTCTACTGCAACTGTCTTCAGTTCCTGCTTTTTCCCTTCAGTTTTGTCTTCAGCAAGTGAAATGCATGCTCAATCGGATTCAGGTCTGATGATTGACTTGGCTATTGCATAACATTTCACTTCTTTCCCTTAAAAAACTCTTTGGTTGCTTTTGCAGTATGCTTTGGGTCTTTCTCCATCTGCACTGTGAAGCGCCGTCCAATGAGTTGTAAAGCATTTGGCTGAATATGAACAGATAACATTGCCCGCAACCCTTCAGAATTCATCCTGCTGCTTTTGTCAGCAGTCACATCATCAATAAATACAAGAGAACCAGTTCCATTGGCAGCCATACATGCCCACGCCATGACACTACCACCACCATGCTTCACTGATGAGGTGGTATGCTTAGGATCATGAGCAGTTCCTTTCCTTCTCCATACTCTTCTCTTCCCATCACTCTGGTACAAGTTGATCTTGGACTCATCTGTCCATAGGATGTTATTCCAGAACTGTGAAGGCTTTTTTAGATGTCGTTTGGCAAATTCTAATCTGGCCTTCCTGTTTTTGAGGCTCACCAATGGTTTACATCTTGTGGTGAACCCTCTGTATTCACTCTGGTGAAGTCTTCTCTTGATTGTTGACTTTGACACACATACACCTACCTCCTGGAGAGTGTTCTTGATCTGGCAAAAGAAAGAATTCTTCGGTAATCCACCACAGTTGTTTTCTGTCTTCCGGGTCTTTTGGTGTTGTTGAGCTCACCAGTGTGTTCCTTCTTTTTAAGAATGTTCCAAACAGTCCACGCCTAATGTTTTTGCAATCTCTCTGATGGGTTTGATTTGTTTTTTTCAGCCTAATGATGGCTTGCTTCACTGATAGTGACAGCTCTTTAGATATTATCTTGAGAGTTGACAGCAACAGATTCCAAATGCAAATAGCACACCTGAAATAAACTCTGGACCTTTTATCTGCTCATTGTAATTGGGATAATGAGGGAATAACACACACCTGGCCATGGAACAGCTGAGAAGCCAATTGTCCCATTACTTTTGGTTCCTTAACAAGTGGTAGGCACATATGCAAACTATTGTAATTCCTACACCGTTCACCTGATTTGGATGTAAATACCCTTAAATTAAAGCTGACAGTCTACAGTTAAAGCACATCTTGTTCGTTTTATTTCAAATCCATTGTGGTGGTGTATAGAGCCAAAAATGTTAGAAATGTATTGATGTCCCAATATTTATGGACCTGACTGTATGTGTGGATTAGCAGGCTAGCTGGTTCATATTAGGAGTCCACAACAGTGGGTAGATTTACTAATATGGTCTTAAATGTAGACAGTTTATAATCAGATTTATCACAGCGGCTCGTGCTGTGTGATAAATTTGGTGCATTTTTAAAAGCCTCATTTATCAAAACTGTGCAGTAGTAAAACTTTTTTCCAGAGCAGTTTAAAGGGGGTTCTCTGGGAATCTGCCCTACAATGTGAGTAGAACTGGTTGTGTCTGTGACGGACTGAACATCACTAGGGCTGCTGGAGAAGCTTGAGGGCTAGCCTCCTTCCTATGGACTATGGACCCAGAACTATGGAGACCGCCTAAGACCTCTTGGAATTACAAGGAACTATTAACCCTGATTTATGTGTGGAGTTATAGGCCGCATCTTTCCTATTGCACATTAAAAGTGCAGGGTGTGTATCCCGCAACACAAAAAGGGTTAACTCTGCACTGAGACTCCCAATGAATGTGTTAGTTTATTTGTCCCTTTGTTCTATTGTGTTAGTGATAGGATTAAGATAACTAACTCCGGGGTAGGGGAGTAGATCACCCTATGATACACTCAGGAGATAATCCCATCACATGCGTCTCCTCTCTCCCTATTCTTTCATTAAGACACTCGGGAGGGGATGTCTGTTTGCATGCTGTTCATGTTTGATTGAGTTATGTTAGACTTCTTGAACTGTATATATACTGAGTTGGTCTTCAATAGTCAGGTCCTCTTTTACTCTCAACATAAAACCTTGTTCCATGTGTTGGGGGAACAGCTATATTTACTCTGGGGATTTCTATCGGTATTATATTCCCCTGGGATTACAACACGGTTCTACCCACTGGAAGCTGGATCCTGGATTTGACCCCAGGGTGGGTGGAGGAGAGCGCGATTGGCCATTGCGTGGCCGCCCCGCGCTCCCAATTTACACAAGAGACTCCTGATTGGATGGCTGGCATTTCCTGGGTTATGTTTTTAATCTATTATAATTAGTCAATATCTGATTGGAGGGGTTTCCATTTAAATAGAGCCTTCCTACAGGAAGAACCGTGCCCCCAGATGAAGGCGTTCCACCGAAACGCGCGTCGGGGTGTGCGGTCTTTCTGAGGCGATATCATCTTTTTATGGGTATGTCATAACTTTAATATATTTCATGTTACTTTGTGTTTGTAGGTAGGGTGGGGATACTGCCTCTGTTATGTAATAGGGCTTTTTTTGCATATTACCAGCACAGCACTTGGCACTTTACATGTATGGACGCCCACTCAGTGGTTATTTTTAGCACTCCCTCCTTTTACTTCCCTTTGGGTCATACTCATGATATATATCTCCCAGTGGTGTACCGCACTCAGTATTTTTACGTCTGTCATCTCTTTTTGTATGTTTTTTTATATATTTCCAATAAAATTGCTTTTTAACCATAGCTGTTTAGTCTCAGTGTTTTGTTGTAGGTTTCTTTATGTATGTATTGCTGAGCTAGCTTTATTTTGAGAGGTTTGTAAGTGATTTATTGCTCTTGATTGACCAATATCCCTTCTTTTGTTGTAACCTATTTTGGTTTAAACATTTTTACTGTTACAGCAACTTGCCAGTCACAATATGACACCATTCACTTACATTACCGTCCATACAGGCAGTAATACATTGAAATGTTTGGTCTCGTGATGCTTTTCATGGCCAAGAACGTTGTGTAGGTCCCTGTCTTATCTTCACCAACACAAAAAATATAATTCAACCGAAATGGCCAAATGTGAGCTTTACACTCCAATAGGTGGTCTTATACAGAATCCATGGGCTAATGACATGATAAAATGTTGATCTGCTGTGTTGGATTTATTTGGACAATAAAGGGGTTATCCAGCCTTTACTAAGTGATGGCCTATCCTCAAGATCAACCATCACTAGCTGATTGGCAGGGATCCGACACCACGTTGATCAGCTGTTCAGGTTTAAACTCAATCGTCGGAGGTTGGTGCTGGAACCGCACAGTGCCATCAACTGTACCTATTGAAGTCAACAGTTCCAGCACTGCAGTGATGAGCTCTGACCACTACATAGTTGATGTTTCTGCGTAGCTGTGCTGTGAGCTACACCCAGGGGCGGACTGGCCATAGACCCTACAGGGAAATTTCCCAATGGGACGATGCCCAGAAGGCCACCTAAACCCCACTCTTGGCCAAAAGCCAGGTACAAAAAGATCTGATGCTCTCAGCATTAGTTAATTTAGGCAGTATTTTGTGCTGCACTGTGTTATATGGTTCTGCTGGGTTAGTAGTTTGTGCTGCACTGTGATATCTGCGGCCACTTGTAGTTTTTTTGTACTTTAAGTTCCCAGTCCGCTCCTGGCTATACTCGAACAGCTGATCGGCAGGGGTGCAGGGTGTCTCACTCCTGCCGATCAGCTAGTGATGGCCTATCCTATGGATAGGCCATCACTTAGTAAAGGCTGGACAACCCCTTTAATGTAAAGCAGACAGTTTATTATGTTATGTCATTGACGGCCATTGCTATTAAATAGCTAGGTTTCACAACTTTACTCTTAGTTACTTGTCTCAATAATTCTTCATTCTAGCAGGTAGTCACTGAGCACTTTTTTTGCACTGCAAATTCCATGAATATAGCCATAATACTTAAAGGGGTTCTACAGTTTGTTTTAACTGATGATCTATCCTAAGGATAGATCATCAGCATCTGATCGGCGGGGGTCCCCTGCCGATCAGCTGTTTGAGAAGGCAGTGGCTCTCCAGTAGCGCCGCGGCCTTCTCACTGTTTACCGCTGGCCCAGTGACGTCACGACTAGTATCACTGGCCTGGGTGGGGCTAAGCTCCATTCAAGTGAACGGAGCTTAGCCGCGACCAGGCCAGTTGATACTAGTCGTGACGTCACTGGGCCTGCAGTAAACAGTAAGAAGGCCGCGGAGCTCCTGGAGTGCCGCTGTCTTAAACAGCTGATCGGCGGGGGTGCCGGGTGTCGGACCCCCGCCGGTCAAATGCTGATGATCTATCCTGAGGATAGATCATCAGTTAAAACAAACTGTAGAACCCCTTTAAATGACTGAATAAACTGTCAGATATCATCACCATGAAATTAAAAAGTAAATGAAAATTGTTCTAAATACCATCTGCCACAGAATGAGACACTCAAATTACCGTACAAGATCCAGAGGCTGGTATTTGTACCACACCCCCCAGGACGCCCAGCACTCAAAAAGAAGATGTCTGTGATTTTCTGCTCCATGGGTCTTTATTGAGTTTTTGCTTCTGTAACCTCCCTTAAATACAAATAAGACAAAAAAATCACCAATTTCAACAATGTAAGGCCTCTTTCACGTTTACAGGCTGTTTTTTGCGAACCGTATATGGTCTGTATACGGAACCATTCATTTCAATGGTTCTGCAAAAAAAACTAAATGTACTCCGTATGCATTCCGTTTCCGTATTTCCATTATTCCGTTCCATTGAAAGATAGAACATGTCCTACTATTGCCCGCAAATCACGTTCCGTGGCTCCATTCAAGGAACAGATACGGAAATGCATTCGTATGTCTTCCGTATCCGTTCCGTTTTTGTGGAACCATCTATTGAAAATTTTATGCCCAGCCCAATTTTTTCTATGTAATTACTGTATATTGTATATGCCATTCGGAAAAACAGAATAGAAACGGAAACACAACGGAAACAAAAAACGGAACAACGGATCCGTGAAAAAATCACGATCCGTGTGAAAGAGGCCTAATAGTGAGAGATTTGTACACTGCTATCTAGTCTGTATCCTGCATCAGGCTCGGACTGGCCCACAGGGGTACAGGGGAATCCCCCGGTGGGCCCCTGAGCAAGGTTGGCCCCTAGTCTCCCACCCCCTGCACAAGTGGCACATAACACATTAGATTTAGTACACTACATACATATATTCAATTTACAGCACATCAACCAGCTTATGTTCATATAAAAAACTTGTTAGATTATTTATTATATTTGAATGTATCCATACGATGGGCCCCCAAAATAAATTTTACTGGTGGTCCCTAGGTACCCCAGTCTGACACTGTCCTGCATTGTATATGTTTATATGAATACTAATAAATACAAGTATCCAGAATGGCAACTGTATACAAGCACTACATTTACATTATCCTGTCATTTACTTTTCTGTAGAATATCATGAAATATAAATATAAAAGTATATCAATGTAATTAGTTCTCTTGTTAAAAAAATACATTTTCAGATATGCTATTATTATAATTTAGGTTAACAGAGGTGATTCTTTAATGCGGGACCCCTGTGTATTAGGGGAGAGTGGCTACAAAGAACACCTCTATACCTGGAGGGCCCTGCATGTACGTGAATAGCATACACAGCCTGTCGATTTCTGTGGGTACAATGATATTCTTCATTTTCCCTGTAGTAAGTAAGGCTGTAAGAAAATTATATACGTGTTGCCACACAAGGGATCCCAGCGACATGGCAATCTGTGATGAGCCCATTTTTGGGGGAACCTTTCTAACAAAAAGGGACCATTCAAAGTTTACCAACTACTTTAAGGTAGTTTCACACAGCTTTTTTCATAAAATAAAACCTCAGCAGTTAGTATAGCAGTTTTTCATGCACAAAAAGACAAAATCTAGACTTGAGAGTGGAAAACACAGGAGCGACTTGCACTTCTCTTTCCTGCTGCATCCACTTCTGGCTTTAGCTCCAAAACAGCTTAATAAACTGCAGGGTGGTTTCAAAAATAGCATTTTGGGAAGAAAAATGTGCAGTTTTTCCTAACGTTTGTGCATAGATTTCTACAAAATCAACTTACTGTACATGTTTGGAACATTTGGAGAAAATTCTGCAATAAATCTGCATGAACTTACCCTAGAAAACTTATTAAATCTATGTTGCTGGGTAACAATGTTTACGACATCACGATATATAAATTAAAAATGGACTGACTTAACAAGAATCACAGATTGCACGTCAGATTATACCTCATGTAAAGGGAATGCAGCTTCGTAAGTGCAGTTAGAAAGCAAGCGGTTCAGTCCTGAGGAAAAAAAAAAAAGTCTTTTTAGCAGAAAATGCAGTGTTGTCAATAACCATCTAAAGTTTAGAGGTCATCCCGAAAAAATAGATTTTGTTAATTCCTGGAGATCCCCCTTAGAGGGATTGTGCTACTAATAATACTTATTCCCTGTCCACAAGATGGGGAATAAGTGTTTGACCGCTGGCTGTTCAACCGATGGTACCCACAGTGATCATGAGAACTGGGGTCCGTAAGTTCCACCGAATTTCCCCATGAGAATGCAGCATTGCTACGTCCACTGCTCCATTCACTTGTATGTGATTTCCGAGAGTGCTGTACCTGGAAACCCCATAGAAGAGAATGGAGTCGTGACGTAGCACCGCTACATTCTCATGGGTCAGTTCAGCGGCACTTGTGTTCCCCTGTTCTCTTGATTGATGTAGATCCCAGCTACTCTGTGGATCGGGAATAAGTGTTATTAGTGGCACAACCCCTTGCTTATGTACACATCAGGATCCTGTGCCACCACACATGCGTCTCTCCAATGTGCATGAGCTCTTCAAGGGGTTGTGCAAGAATTGGGGGGGGAAGGGGGGTGGCAACCCCACACAAACACACACTTGGCAGGGGTGTAAAGGGAAGATTTTTCTCTTTCAATCACTGGCCGTAGTGGTGACCGGATCCCCTTGCTTCATGTGACCATTTGTCATGCAGTACAAGCCCCATATTTGCACAACCACTTTAAGTCCCAATGGCTACAATCTATGAAACCACAGACATTCTGTGTACTGTCTTATGGTGCTTCTCTAGGAGAGAAAACCTCCTTAATATGGCCTCTGATATGGCCATATCCATATGACAGAAATAACTGCATTCTTCAGTATGAAATCAGAGGCATATGGAGGTATAGTATGATCCCACAGACTGTGTGAAATTTCCCTACAACTTAAATCTAATACGAAGACATAATGTTGCCGTACACATAGAGCCTTAAACGGAACTTGTCACCAGAGTTTTGGTGATTACACCGACATCATGATGCTACAGTACAGTTAATAACATTCTAAACATGTGTAACGCCCCAGAGTGGCATTACCACCTCTACGGCCCTCTACTATCACCTACAGTTGATGCTGTGTCATCCTGTGTATTAATTGCTAGGTCCTGCATAATGTGAATCTGTATTTCTGATTTTGTAACTGTTAAAGTGTAATGTACTTGGTTTATCAGCAGATGGCGGCAGTATTGGCAGAGCTAGTTTGCCTGGAATGGAACCTTCTATCCATTCCAGCCCTCTCTAGAGAGGGAGGAGTTTTAGTTATTGAAGGTCAGTCTAGCTAACCCCCTGTAAGGGGAAGGGTGTGTGCAAGCCTGGAGAGCACCCCTAAGGTCTGCTGGGCATAGAGGCCCATAGCTGAAAGCTTCCAGAAGCCAGGAGGAGAAGTTCCCTGGATAAAAATAAAGATACAGATCAAGATAAAGACTACCAAGCTAAGTACTGGAGAAAGGAAACATTTCTATTTAATCTGACAGCACACCAGAGCTAAAAAGGTTCAGATGTAGCAGGCCGAATGTGTTTGCCTGCCAAAACTTATTGCTGGTGACCAAAATAAAGTTGGAAGATTGTTCTCTGATGCAAGTTTATTCAAGTAAAGCTGTTTGCAACGTTAATACAAAGTCTGGACTCAATCATTTCTACAAATCTCTCAACTATTCCCCCTGATTGCACTGCGGACGACAACGCCTGGGGTTCCAGGATATCCAGGTAGGAGCACCGTGACAAGTGCACAGCCACACCTAAAGGGGCACCATAGGCTACCCTCACACCATTCTGGCATTCCAACACCTGGGTACCACCAATACCTTCTACTTAGGGGGACTCAGTCCCTCGTTGCTGAAATGCAACTGGCGTCACGACAAAACTCTTTCACTTTAAGGGACCCCTGGTAGTACCCCGTCTGTTGCACATGGCCCTTCCTAACTCCTCCACTCTACTATGAGGGAGATAAAGAAGTTATAAAATGGTGCATGCTATGCGTAAAATTGAAAATTTAAACAGAACAATTAAATCGTTATTAAGAAGCCCGGCAGCATCATGGCGTCAGTTTAATTTTCCAGTAGGCAATGGTGCTGTTGGTTGGAACATGAAATGTGTTTATGAGCAGTGATAAGCGGCAGGAGCAATATTCGAATTCGCTATATTTCACGAATATTTTGGCGAACATTCGTCATATATTCGCGAATTTGAGAATTCGTGATCTCGTCATTATTTTCGTGATTGCGAAAATCAAAGATATTGCAGCCTTCTCATTGGCCCACAAGCAAGAGGGATCATGGGTACTGAAGTGCGAACTTTCAAGATAAAAATTCACGATTAGAATATTCGCAATCAACACTATTTATGAGTTTAATTTCCACAGTTTAGTTTCTTCTGTCTGATTCAAAAATACATTTCTGCTTGACATATTCTGAATGGCTATTGTGTGGGTAATAATTTCTTAATTTACATGCTAATTGCCAAACTCTGTTCAGTCAGATGGAAACACTTATTCATTATCCCAACCACAAGTCATGCTGCATCAACAGTACATAACACCTTTATTACCATTATAAAATCAAGATGCATAACAGAAGGCCACAATGATAATCACTTGTGCAGGGCTAAAGGACAAATCAGACATTTGCTGGGATGAAGAGAGTACACAACTGTAAAAGTCACCTCTCTTTCTTAAGTAGAAGTGAAAGACACATTAAAAAGTGCTAGACTTTCATTTGCATTTACTACCTACTGCATGTAAAAAATGCCTTCTTGCTCTTGTATTTTCACATTGATGCAACAATGACATGATGTACATACACATGAATGCTGAGCATCACTGCTAGAATTGGCAGGTGACCAATGGCTGGTTAATTATCTTATAATGTTTCCTGCTGTTACATTAATTTATTATACTCTTGAACAACTCCCAATACTATATACAGGCTCAGACTAGCCTACCGGGGAGGCGGGGGATTCCTCGGTAGGCCCCCAGTCTCCTGCCCCTGGAAATAAGACGGAGGAGTAATTATTTCTCTTGTTTCTCAGGAGAGATAATTATTGTAGCCACTAGGTGGCAGTATCGCACAGTGATGCAGCCTCCTACTCGTGTAAATTGAACAGGAGGCCCTGCAGTATCTTCTAAACTTCCCGGGCTTCTGGCAGTGAAGGAGGAGAGAACATGTCTGGCCATCCTCCTGCCCTCCCTGCTGTCAGGAAACTGTAGCTACAGGAGAGAAGGACTCCTCTGCGGTGCTGGGCTGATTTCTCAGGTGTGTGGCAGTAGTGAGCTGTAGGGGATTTGTTTATAGTAGACTCAGATCTCTGTATGTGTGCTGCTCTCTGCAGAGTTCAGAGTGGCATTGGGGGGACTCTGCACTAGATCCCCCCAATGCCTCTGCTTTAGGTGCACCCCCAAAAATGCCCCAGCTCCAGATGCTCCCACTTTAAATGCACCGCTAACATTACCTCTTCTACAGTTACCCCTGCTCCAGGATCCCCACTATTACCCTGCCTCAGGTGACCCTAATGCCTCTGTTTCGGTTATGACCCTCCGTTTGTGCCCTTTGCTCACATTGCTCCTCTAGCACCTTTGCTTGGGCTTTGTTAAAGGTTATGACCCGCAAAGGGGGTTGGACTTATGCCCAAAAAATTCTGCACAGTGCGTCACATTCTCCAGTATGGACACAAATGGTTTACATGGTGGTAGTGATGATATTCCGTATTTACAGGCATCACTACTGCCATATAAAAAGATACTGGTGGTGGAGTGGTGGAGAATTTAAAGGGGTTGTCTAGGTTTCCAAGTTATCCTCTCCACACCATAGGGCATGACTATATGATTTGTGGGGTCCGATTCTGTGACCCTCACTGATCCCAGGAATGGGTCCTGTTCCCCCTTTTTGATGGTGTGGCAGGCCACACATATGCCCTGCTGCTCCATTTATTCTCTTTGGGACCACTGGAAATAACCAGCTCTGTACTCTGCCATTTCCAGCGACCCCATAGAGAATAGATGGAGAGGCAGGGAATATGCTTGACCTGCCACTCAATCAGTGGGCGCTCCAGCAATTAGTTATCCCCGATCCAGTGGATAGAGGATAACTAGAAAAGTGAACAGAGGCCCTTTAACAGGCGAGCATATATTTTGTGCCAGATTTTTTATTTTAATATTTAAGGATAGTGTTAGTGAGCACTTCTCCTTTGCCATGATAATCCATCCCACCTCACAGGTGTGGCATATCAAGGTGCTGATTAGACAGCATGAATATTGCACAGGTGTGCCTTAGACTTCCCACAATAAAAGGCTACTCTGAAATGTGCACAGTTTTGCCTTACTGGGGGGAGGGATCAGAAAACCAGTCAGCATCTGGTGTAGCCACCATTTGCCTCACGCAGTGCAACACATCTCCGTCGCATAGAGTTGATCAGGTTGTTGATTGTGGCCTGTGGAATGTTGGTCCACTCCTCTTCAATAGCTGTGCGAAGTTGCAGAATATTGGCAGGAACTGGAACATGTTGTCGTATACGCCGATCCAGAGCATCCCAAACATGCTCAATGGGTGACATGTCCGGTGAGTATGCTGGCCATGCAAGAACTAGGATGTTTTCAGCTTCCAGGAATTGTGTACAGATCCTTGCAATATGGGGCCGTGCTGATTAGACAGCATGAATATTGCACAGGTGTGCCTTAGACTTCCCACAATAAAAGGCTACTCTGAAATGTGCACAGTTTTGCCTTACTGGTGGGAGGGATCAGAAAACCAGTCAGTATCTGGTGTAGCCACCATTTGCCTCACGCAGTGCAACACATCTCCGTTGCATAGAGTTGATCAGGTTGTTGATGGTGGCCTGTGGAATGTTTGCTTAAAATTTGAATTTTGTGAAAAGGTTCAATATTCTATGCTCAAAGTGTCACACTCTAGTCAGCTAATTAGTCCATACCCCCTGAGCAAAGGGGACCTGAGATTGTGACTTTGGGGTTTCATAAGCTGTAAGCCATAATTATCCAAATTATAACAAATAAAGGTTTGAAATATCTCACTTTGCATGTAATGAGTATCTCATATGTTAGTTTCACCTTTTATGTTGCATTACTGAAATAAATGAACTTTGCACGATATTCAAATTTTTCGAGTTTCACCTGTATATGTTTGTACATTTTGCTGTGAATGTCTGCCATCATACTTCATCTTTAATATTTATATTAATAAGTGCTCATGAACACGACCGTTGCATGTTTGGCAGTCCGCAAATTGCGGATCCGCGAAACATGGATACCGGGTGTGTGCATTCCACATTATGTGGAACAGAACAGCCGGCCTCTAATAGAACAGTCCTATCCTTGTCTGTAATGCCGACAATAATAGGACATTCTCTATCATGTGGCAGAACGCCATGCAGACATACAGACACGGAATGCACATGGAGTCATTTTTTTTTTTGCAGCCCCATTGAAGTGAAGCGAACAGACATGGAAAAAAAATTAGTTTGTGTGCAGGAGCCCTAAGGTTGGCCCCCAGAATCAGTTACACTGGTGGGCCCTAAGTACCCTAGTCTGACACTAACTGTATATATCTATATACTGCCCTGTGTAACACCGGTACACTTTCAGCAATGAGAGCTGATAGTGTCTATGTGATCTGTATGCCCGGTGTGCTGAGTAATGAGCGCTGGGAGATGCAGAAGAGCCGGCAGTGAACTCCTGTATCTCCCAGTGGCTAGATAGTTGGCAAGCGTGCCAGGCATACAGATCACACGAACACTGTCAGCACTCACTGCTGACAATGTACTGGTGTCAGACGGGCAGTATAACTATATACAGTGGATATAAAAAAGTCTACACACCCCTGTTAAAATGTCAGGTTTCTGTGCTGTAAAGAAAATTAGACAAAAATAAATCATTTCAGAACTTTTTCCACATTTAATGGGACCTATAAACTGTACAACTCAATTGAAAAACAAACTGAAATCTTTTAGGTGGAGGGAAGAAAAAATATAAACATAAAATATTATGGTTGCATAATTGGGCTTCTGTCACCCCACTAAACAGTTTTTTTTTTTTTTGGTTACTTATAATGCCTATAAAGCGATTTATGCATACATACTGTAATTAATCATTTTCGTTTAGCAGATTCTGTTAAAAACGTACTTTTAAAATATGCAAATTACCTTGCTACTAGCAATTACAGTATGTATGCATAAATCGCATTATAGGCATTATAAGTAACCAAAAAAAACAAAAACTGTTTAGTGGGGTGACAAAAGCCCTTTAATGACCAAGCCACTTTTTACACTTCTGCACTACACTACTTTCACCGTTTATTTTTCGGTCATGCAACTTACCACCCAAATTAATTTTACCTCCTTTTCTTCTCACTAATAGAGCTTTCATTTGGTGGTATTTCATTGCTGCTGACATTTTTACTTTTTTTATTATTAATCGAAATTTACAGATTTTTTGGCCAAAAAATGAAATTTTTCACTTCCAGTTGTAAATTTTTTTTTAAAAAAACGACATCCATATATAAATTTTTCTCTAAATTTATTGTTCTACATGTCTTTGATTAAAAAAAAATGTTTGGGTAAGAAAAAAATGGTTTGGGTAAAAAAAAATTGAATTTCTGCTTTTTGAAGCAGCTCTGACTTTCTGAGCACCTGTCATGTTTCCTGAGGTTCTACAATGCCCAGACAGTAGAAAAACCCCACAAATGACCCCATTTCGGAAAGTAGACACCCTAAGGTATTCGCTGATGGGCATAGTGAGTTCATAGAACTTTTTATTTTTTGTCACAAGTTAGCGGAAAATGCTGAATTTTATTATTTTTTTTTTCCTTACAAAGTCTCATATTCCACTAACTTGTGACAAAAAATAAAAACTTCCATGAACTCACTATGCTCATCATGAAATACCTTGGGGTGTCTTCTTTCCAAAATGGGGTCACTTGTGGGGTAGTTATACTGCCCTGGCATTTTAGGGGCCCAAATGCATGCAAAGTAGTTTGAAATCAAAATCTGTAAAAAATGGCCGGTGAAATCCGAAAGGTGCTCTTTGGAATGTGGGCCCCTTTGCCCACCTAGGCTGCAAAAAAGTGTCACACATGTGGTATTGCCGTACTCAGGAGAAGTTGGGGAATGGGTTTTGGGGTGTCATTTTACATATGCCCATGCTGGGTGAGATAAATATCTTGGTCAAATGCCAACTTTGTATAAAAAAAATGGGAAAAGTTGTCTTTTGCCCAGATATTTCTCTCACCCAGCATGGGTATATGTAAAATGACACCCCAAAACACATTCCCCAACTTCTCCTGAGTACGGCGATACCACAGGTGTGACACTTTTTTGCAGCCTAGGTGGGCAAAGGGGCCCACATTCCAAAGAGCACCTTTCGGATTTCACCGGCCATTTTTTACAGATTTTGATTTCAAACTACTTCGCACGCATTTGGGCCCCTAAAATGCCAGGGCAGTATAACTACCCCACAAGTGACCACATTTTGGAAAGAAGACACCCCAAGGTATTTCATGATGGGCATAGTGAGTTCATGGAAGTTTTTATTTTTTGTCACAAGTTAGTGGAATATGAGACTTTGTAAGAAAAAAGAAAATCATCATTTTCCGCTAACTTGTGACAAAAAATAAAAAATTCTAGGAACTCGCCATGCCCCTCACGGAATACCTTGGGGTGTCTTCTTTCCAAAATGGGGTCACTTGTGGGGTAGTTATACTGCCCTGGAATTTTAGGGGCCCTAATGCGTGAGAAATAGTTTGAAATCAAAATCTGTAAAAAATGCCCTGTGAAATCCTAAAGGTGCTCTTTGGAATGTGGGCCCCTTTGCCCACCTAGGCTGCAAAAAAGTGTCACACATCTGGTATCGCCGTACTCAGAAGAAATAGGGCAATGTGTTTTGGGGTGTCATTTTACATATACCCATGCTGGGTGAGAGAAATATCTCGGCAAAAGACAACATTTCCAATTTTTTTATACAAAGTTGGCATTTGACCAAGATATTTATCTCACCCAGCATGGGTATATGTAAAATGACACCCCAAAACACATTGCCCAACTTTTCCTGAGTACGGCGATACCACATGTGTGACACTTATTTGCAGCCTAGATGCGCAAAGGGGCCCAAATTTCTTTTAGGAGGGCATTTTTATGTTTCAATGATGTTTATTAAAGTTTTTCACAATAATAAGGTACACAGTACATTGTGCATAAAATAAAGGACATAGCGTCCAGTCAAGTAGGCATAAACAAATAATACAAAGAACAAAAAGACATAGAATAAATTAATTAATCGAAAATAAGGAAAATATCAAGTAGTCAGGGGTAGCAGTCATGCAGTTCAAAATTACGTGAGTTAAGTCTTGGATGGCGATCAGCAAAAAGCAGGCCCATATTTACCTCCATCCCTTAGTTGCATACGATATATACTGTAACCTATCAAAGTTCAGAGTAGAGCGAAAGATTGGCAGAGTGGGGAGAGGACGACCAAGGCTCCCAGACAGTCTCAAACAAGGGAAATGTATCAGAGCGGATAGCTGACATCCGTTCGTATTGGTAAATCCTGTTAACTCTATCAATCACGCTTGGTAGCTCAAAATTGAGGAACGCCACTGAGAAGCAATATGTATCCTAGTAGCAAGCAGGATGAATTGGGCCAACTTGAACCTAGCATTCGTTAGTTTAGATGGCTTGTCTCCAAGCAGAAATACCGGGGTTTAAGGGGGAGGGTGTGCTCCAACAAGGATGAGAGCAGATCACAAATGCGACCCCATAACCTGGAAACCATGGGACACGTCCACCACGTGTGGAACATCGTGCCCTCCTCCCCACAACCCCAGAAGCAAGTAGAGGGGACCTCTGGGTAGAAGTGGTGCAATTTGGCAGGAACCAAATATGTCCGGTGGAGAATCTTAATAGAGGTCTCTGCCAGGGTAGTTTGCCACGACCCTTTAGAGAGTGTCTGGGAACGTTGGTGCCACCTAGATACACTGAATTCCTCTAACAGATCAGCCTCCCATTCCAACATATAACGAAGCTTAGAATCCTCTGGAGGCGCAGTGAGAGCCGAGTAAATCCGGGACAATAAACCCTGCTTATGTAGAGAGAAGGACATTAGCCTTTCAAAAGGTGTATAATAATATGTGAACCATTCTTTAGGGAGTGAAGGAAGGAGAATACTCTCCGGACATTGAATTGCTCACGAGCTGGAGGGGTGAATTTCTCAAGGAAGTCAGGCATAGTTAGGATTTTACCCCGTACTAGGAAATCCCGGAGGGAGCACAATTTTTTTTTTCGACCCACCATGAGAAAGCCCCAGATTGGAGTCCAGGGGAGAAAGCCGGATTACCCAAAAGATATTCTAAGGGGGACGGTTTAGATTGGAGGGAGCGCTTGAACCTAATGGATCTCCATAGGAGCAAAGCGTAGTATGAGAGTTGGGATTTGGTACGGAGTGAGGAGGGTAATGAGGAGGTGGTCCAAATAAGGGCTCTCCAGGAGAACGGCCCCAGCAGCGATTGTTCAAGGGAAACCCATATAGGTTGAGCCTGTGCAGGGAGGTGAGTCAGAAATAGTTGAGCTAATCTGGCAGCCCTGTAATACTGAGCTAAGTCTGGCACTGAAAGGCCACCACAAGCCTTATGACGACACATAACAAGCTTAGAAATACGAGCTCGTTTATGGGCCCAAATAAATTTAAGGATGTCCGCCTGGAGAGCCCCCAGGTCTGACGCTGGGACTCAGATCGGTAGGGTGCGGAATAGGTATAGTAGCTGTGGAAGGACCACCATTCTTACTATATGGATCTTACCCACCCAGGAAACTGGAAGAGATTCCCATGACTGCAGGTCCCTCCATATTTGAGTGAACATGGAATGATAATTATATTTATACAGGGTGTTAAGTGTTTTGGTCAGCGATATGCCCAAATATGGAAGGAAGTGCATGTTGTGTTAAAATGGAAACTCGCTCTGAAGAATCTCAGAAACCTGAGAGGTGACATTACCCAACAAATGCTCCGACTTAGATTGATTGACTAGTAGGCCTGATGCATCTGAGAAAAATTTTAGTAGGGACAAAAGGGAGGGAAATGAAATGATAGGATTGGTGACTGTTAACAAAAGGTCGTCAGCAAAAAGGCTCAATTTATATTCCACACCCCCAACCGAGATTCCTGTTATGTCTGGGTGAGATCTAATTTTTAACGCTAATGGTTCTATGGCTAGTGCAAAAAGGGCTGGGGAGAGGGGGCAACCTTGGCGCGTTCCTCTAAAAATTGGTATAGATGACGGATGTGAGGAAGGTAATTTGAGACTAGCCTGAGGCGAAGAGTACAAAGCTTGAATAGCGGAGAGAAAAGGGCCTCTAATGTTAAAGTGGGAGAGAGTCCGCCAAAGATAGGTCCAAGAGACTGTATCAAAGGCCTTCTCTATATCCAGCGCTAGTAAAGCTACTGGAGTTGAAGTCCTGTTCACCTCATGAACTAATCCCAAGACCTTCCGTATATCATCTGGGGCTTCCCTGATGGGGATGAAACCCACCTGATCTTTGTGTATCAGGCTAGGGAGAATTCTATTAAGTTTACGCGCTAAGATGGAGGTGAACAACTTGTTGTCTATATTCAAAAGTGAAATGGGTCTATAGTTGGAGGGTAAAAGAGGGTCTGTATGAGGTTTGGGGATCACAGTAATTTTGGCTGCTAAGAACTCGGGTGGGGGTGTGGAGCCTTGTAATAAATGGTTACAGTATTTAGTAATGAAGGGGATTAACTGGTCTGCAAATTTTTTAGGGCATTTTTAGACATTTGGATTCCAGACTTCTTCTCACGCTTTAGGGCCCCTAAAATGCCAGGGCAGTATAAATACCCCACATGTGACCCTATTTTGAAAAGAAGACACCCCAAGGTTTTCAATGAGGGGCATGGTGAGTTCATATAAAAAAAAAAATTTGGCACAAGTTAGCGGAAATTGATTTTTTTTGGTTTTTTCTCACAAAGTCTCCCTTTCCGCTAACTTGGGACAAAAATTTTAATCTTTCATGGACTCAATATGCCCCTCACGGAATACCTTGGGGTGTCTTCTTTCCGAAATGGGGTGACATGTGGGGTATTTATACTGCCCTGGCATTTTAGGGGCCCTAAAGCGTGATAAGAAGTCTGGAATATAAATGTCAAAAATTTTTTACGCATTTGGATTCCGTGAGGGATATGGTGAGTTCATGTGAGATTTTATTTTTTGACACAAGTTAGTGGAATATGAGACTTTGTAAGAAAAAACAAACAAAATAAATAAAATAAAATAAATCAATTTCCGCTAACTTGTGCCAAAAAAATGTCTGAATGGAGCCTTACAGGTGGGTGATCAATGACAGGGGGGTGATCAATGACAGGGTGGTGATCAGGGAGTCTATATGGGGTGATCACCACCCTGTCATTGATCACCCCCCTGTAAGGCTCCATTCAGACGTCCGTATGTGTTTTGCGGATCCGATCCATGGATGCGTGGATCCGCAAAACACATACGGACGTCTGAATGGAGCCTTACATGGGGGTGATCAATGACAGGGGGTGATCAATGACAGGGGGGTGATCAGGGAGTCTATATGAGGTGATCACCACCCTGTCATTGATCACCTCCCTGTAAGGCTCCATTCAGACGTCCATATGTGTTTTGCAGATCCGATCCATGGATGCGTGGATCCGCAAAACACATACGGACGTCTGAATGGAGCCTTACAGGGGGGGTGATCAATGACAGGGGGGTGATCAATGACAGGGGATGATCTGGGAGTCTATATGGGGTGATCACCACCCTGTCATTGATCACCCCCCTGTAAGGCTCCATTCAGACGTCCGTATGTGTTTTGCGGATCCGATCCATGGATGCGTGGATCCGCAAAACACATACGGACGTCTGAATGGAGCCTTACAGGGGGGTGATCAATGACAGGGGGGTGATCAATGACAGGGGGTGATCAGGGAGTCTATATGGGGTGATCACCCCCCTGTCATTGATCACCCCCCTGTAAGGCTCCATTCAGACGTCCGTATGTGTTTTGCGGATCCGAACCATGGATGCGTGGATCCGCAAAACACATACGGACGTCTGAATGGAGCCTTACAGGGGGGTGATCACCCCATATAGACTCCCTGATCACCCCCCTGTCATTGATCACCCCCCTGTAAGGCTCCATTTAGACGTCCGTATGTGTTTTGCGGATCCGATCCATGTATCCGTGGATCTGTAAAAAACATATGGACCTCTGAATGGAGCCTTACAGGGGGGTGATCAATGACAGGGGGGTGGGTGATCAGGGAGTCTATATGGGGTGATCACCCCCCTGTCATTGATCACCCCCCTGTAAGGCTCCATTCAGACGTCCGTATGTGTTTTGCGGATCCGATCCATGTATCCATGGATCCGTAAAAAACATACAGACGTCTGAATGGAGCCTTACAGGGGGGTGATCAATGACAGGGGGGTGATCAATGACAGGGGGGTGATCAGGGAGTCTATATGGGGTGATCAGGGGTTCATAAGGGGTTAATAAGTGACGGGGGGGTGGGTAGTGTAGTGTGGTGCTTGGTGCTACTTATTACAGAGCTGCCTGTGTCCTCTGGTGGTCGATCCAAGCAAAAGGGACCACCAGAGGAGCAGGTATATTAGACGCTGTTATCAAAACAGCGTCTAATATACCTGTTAGGGGTTAAAAAAAATCACATCTAAAGCCTGCCAGCGAACGATCGCCGCTGGCAGGCTGCAGATCCACTCGCTTACCTTCCGATCCTGTGAACGCACGCGCTGTGTGCGCGCGCTCACAGGAAATCTCGCGTCTCGCGAGATGACGCACGGATGCGTCCAGGAGGAATGAATTGACCGCCTCCAGGACGCATCTGTGCGCTAGGCGGTCCGGAGGCGGTTAAACTAATACTTTGTTGAAGCACCTTTTGATTTTTTTACAGCACTCAGTGATTTTGAGTATGAGTCTATCAGCATGGCACATTTTGACTTGGCAAGATTTGCCCACTCTTCTTTGCAAAAACACTCCAAATCTGTCAGATTGCGAGGCCATCTCCTGTGCACAGCCCTCTTCAGATCACCCCACAGATTTTCAATCGGATTCAGGTCTGGGCTCTGGCTGGGTCATTCCAAAATTTTAATCTTCTGGTGATGCTATTCCTTTGTTGATTTGGATATATGCTTTGGGTCGTTGTCATTCTGAAAGATGAAGCTCCTCTTCATGTTCAGCTTTCTAGCAGAAGCCTAAAAGTTTTGTGCCAATATTGACTGGTATTTGGAACTGTTCATAATTCCCTCTAGCTTAACTAAGGCCCCAGTACTAGCTGAAGAAAAACAGCCCCAAAGCATGATGTTGCCACCACCATGCTTCACTGTGGGTATGGTGTTCTTTTGGTGATGTGCAGTGTTTTTTTTGGGCCAAACATATCTTTTGGAATAATGGCCAAAAGGTTCAACCTTGGTTTCATCAGACCATAACACCTTTTCCCACATGCTTTTGGGAGACTTCAAATGTGTTTTGGAAAAATGCAGTCTGGCTTGGATGTTTTTCTTCGTAAGAAAAGGCTTTCGTCTTGCCACTCTACCCCATAGCCCAGACATATGAAGAATACGGGAGATTGTTGTCACATGTACCACACAGCCAGTACTTGCCAGATATTCCTGCAGCTCCTTTAATTTTGCTGTAGGCCTCTTGGTAGCCTCCCAGACCAGTTTTCTTCTCGTCTTTTCATCAATTTTGGAGGGACGTGCAGTTCTTGGTAATGTCACTGTTGTGCCATATTTTGCTCCAGGTAATAATATCCCCTAATAGAAACATCCCCACACTGCCCCAATATAGTAATTAATTTCCCCCACACTACCCCCATATAGTAATTAATTTCCCCCACACTACCCCCTTATAGTAATTTCCCTCGCACTACCCCCTGATAGTAATTTCCCCTACACTACCCCCATATAGTAATTTCCCCCACACTACCCCCATATAGTAATTTCCCCCACACTGCTCCATATAGTAATTAATTTCTCTCACACTACCCCCATATAGTACTTTCCCCAACACTGCCCCATATAGTAATTTCCCCCACACTACCCCCATATAGTAATTTCCCCCACACTGCCCCATATAGTAATTTCCCCCACACTGCCCCATATAGTAATTTCCCCCACACTGCCCCATATAGTAATTTCCCACACACTGCCCCATATAGTAATTTCCCACACACTCACCATATAGTAATTTCTCCCACACTACCCCCATATAGTAATTTCCCCCACATTGCCCCATATAGTAATTTCCCCCACACTGCCCCATATAGTAATTTCCCCCACACTGCCCCATATAGTAATTTCCCCCACACTGCCCCATATAGTAATTTCCCCCACACTGCTCCATATAGTAATTTCCCCGACATTGCCCCATATAGTAATTTCCCCCACACTGCCCCCATATAGTAATTTCCCCCACACTGCCCCTGATATAGTAATTTCTCCTACACTGCCCCATATAGTAATTTCCACCACACTGCCCCCATATAGTAATTTCCCCCACACTGCCCCATATAGTAATTTCCACCTCATTGCCCCCATATAGTAATTTCCCCCACACTTCCCCCATATAGTAATTCCCTCCCCCCACTGCTCCATACAGTAATTTCTTCCACACTGCGTCCCATGTAGTAATTCCCCCCACACTGTTCCCCATGTGGTAGTTTTCCCCCACAAAGTAATTTGCCCCCACACTGCCCCATCAAGTAATAACCCCCCACGCTGCCCCCCATTAAGTAATTTGCACAGACACTGCCATCCATTAAGTAATTTGCCCCACACTGTCATCCATTAAGTAATTTGCCCCCACACTGCCCTTCATTAGTAATAAAATACACTGTCCCTGTAGTAATATGTCCTCCCCTGCCCCCCAAAGTTGGCACACACAAAAAAAAAAAAATTAAAGCTATTACTTACCTGTGTCCGAAATGGTGAGGCAGGCGCGCGTACATCAAAGCCCTGCGCGCGCCTATAGATGACGTCACCATGCACGCCGCTCCGGGCTTTTACCACCACATAGGCCTCAGGCCTACTAGGCTTGAAGCCTAAGGCGGTGATAGGCAGCGGGGCAGGGAACTATGTCAGCGTTGGGTCCCCCCGTGATGCCGGGCCCAGGGCTGCCGATCCGAACGTCCCTATTATAATCCGCCACTGGTCACAGCCTCTTTAAACAGCTGATCGGTGGGATTGCGAGTCAGACCGCTACCAAACAAATATTGATGACCTATCCTGAGATTTGGTCATCAGTATAAAACACTCCATTCAACTATATAGGGACATGGAAGTAAAAGACTAAAGTACTACAAAATATTTCTTCAGTAAGGTGATAACTCAGGAATTGATCCAGGACACCTACTCTACTGTGAATTTTCCTCTCTGAGGACCAAGGAGTCAATAATTCAATTTTCTACTCCACATATTAATGCATTCAAACTCAGGATTCTATAATCCTTGCAATTACCACTTTAACTGTCATTTCTCTGCAGGAAGAATTCATTTCCTACACAGTTTATATGAAAGAGCTTTTCTAATCTGTATTATTTATGCCATACACTGAAATTGCCTTACTAGTCATGCTATAAAATAACATCATAAAACAGAGTTGGGTAATAAAATTTACAAGTATGGCATTTACACAATTTGTTCAAAATAAAACACAGGTATATTACAACAGTGCCACATGGGAAATGAAAGCATTTTTTAATTTATTTAAAGAAGACAATGAGTAAGGGGTCTGTACCAAGCCAGGAAGAGCCAGTAGATTATTCTGTGAGAATCAAGATTGTGTTTCTAATATATTTTGTTCATGAGAAACACTAAGCCCCCTCCCTTGCAGACGAGCGTGTCCGGATAAGGTCCGGATGCGTTGCGTCTGCGATCAGGGAAAAGCGTGCGAGTAGGTACGCAATTGCCGTCAGTTTTGACTGCGATTGCGTTCCGATGTTCAGTTTCTATCGCGCAGGTGCATAGTACCTGTGGTACCCAGACCCGAACCCGGACTTCTTCACTGAAGTTCGGGTTTAGTTTAGGTATTCTGTATATTTTATTATTTTCCCTTATAACATGGTTATAAGGGAAAATAATAGCAGAATGCTTACTAAAATGTGGCTTTAGGGATTAAAATAAATAAATTAACTCACCTCATTCTGTTGTTCGCGCAGCCGGCATCATCTTCTTTCTCTTTCTTTCAGGATCTGCAAAAGGACCTTTCGATTACGTCAGCGTAGGTCCTGCTGAATGAAGATAGAAATCATTTATCTTCATTCAGCAGGACCTGCGCTGACGTCATGAAAGGTCCTTTTGCAGGTCCTGAAACCCCTAAAGCCACATTTTACTAAGCATTCTGTATTAAGAATGCTATTATTTTCCCTTATAACCATGTTATAAGGGAAAATAATTCAGTAAATTTACTTTTATCAATTTACTTACATCATCTCCTAGCAACCATGCGTGAAAATCGCACCGCATCCGCACTTGCTTGTGGATGCTTGCTATTTTCACGCAGACCCATTCATTTCTATGGGGCCTGCGTTGCGTGAAAAACGCAGAATATAGAACATGCTGTGATTTTCACGCAATGCACAAGTGATGCGTGAAAATCACCGCTTATCTGCACAGCCCCATTGAAGTGAATGGGTCCGGATTTAGTGCGGGGGCAATGTGTTCACCTCACGCATTGCACCCGCATGGAATTCTCGCCCGTTTTGAAAGGGGCCTAAGGCCTCTTTCACACAAGTGATAAGGATTGTGTCAGGATCTGTTCAGGGAAAAACTGATGGTGTTGCACGCAAGTTCAATCAGTTTTTTTCTGCGATTGTGTCCAGTTTGTGTGTTTTTTCTTTCAAGATGCATTTAAAAAAAAAAAAGAAGAATAACAATCCACATTTCCTACCAACAATCAGTGAATAACGCATTGCATCTGGATGGCTGCCGTTTTTTTACACAAGCCCCATTCGTTTCTATGGGTCAGGGCTGAGTGAAAAACAATACAGAACATGTTGCAATTTTTCCTGAACACAGAGATGATCAGTGATACACAACGCTCATGTGCACAGACCCATTGAAATGAATGGTTCAGGGTTCAATCTAGATACTGTCCGTTCACAACACGCAACTCAACCGGATGGAAAACTAGCTCATGTGAAAGAGGCCTAAAGAGGTCCTGTAACCTTTTTGACATGTCTGTTTTAGAAACTAGTTGCATCTCCCTCGTAATAAAAATTCTGGAGCATCTATTTTTATGACTCTATGTTGTGCCATTCCTGTATTATTCTTTCTAGAAGTTATGAATGAATTGCTAGCAGTTTGCAATGTAGGTCCAGTCAGTGGTGTTTCCTCAACACGTATAATCAGTGCTGTTTGGTAACACCCAGTTGGATCTTCATTGCAAATTGATCACAATTTATTCATACAGTAACTACTGGAAGAAATAACAAATGAATAGCATAACATAGAGTCATAAGAATAGATGCTCCAGAATTGTTATTACATGGGGCATGCAAGTAGTTACTAAAACAGATATGTCAGTAGAAGTTACAGGTCCTTTTTAAAGGAGTTAAGCATATGCCACATGATATTTGTGTTGTTAAACAGAAAAAAGCTAAGTACTTAAAAGGGCTGTCTGAGATTTAAATACTGATGACCTATCTTGATGACCTATCTCTGGATAGTAAAACATACAAATATGAAAGCAGCACTATGTCCCTTTCAGACCTCCATCTGGAATGCCTCAGGCTGTCAGCAACGACAGATCCACAGGGATCGCTACATTTCAACAAGGTTTCTTTATTCAAAGTGGGTCAATTAAAATGTATAAAATGCAAATTTCTGGATAGGTCATCAGTATCTGATCGGTGGGGGTCAAACACCCGGGACCCCCGCCGATCAGCTATTTGAGAAGGCGCCAGCACTCCTGTGAGCACTGCGGTCTTCTCCATGCTCACCAAGTACAATGTAGTACATTATATAGCTGTATTATACATATACAGGAGGGGGTAGCATTATATACTGGCACTACAAGGGGGAGCAATATATACTGGCACTACAGGAGAGGAGAGCATTATATATTGGTACTACAGGGTTGGGGGAGCAACATATACTGGCATTGGAGGGTGGGGGACCATTATATACTGGCACTACAGGAGGGGAAGAGGGAGCATTATACACTGGCACATCAGGGAAATGAAGCATTATATACTGGCACTATGGGAGGGGAAGAGGGAGCATTACATACTGGCACTACAGGGGGGAGCAATATATACTGGCACTACAGGAGGGGGTGTTATATACAGGCACTACAGGGGAAGGGAGCATGATATACTGACACTACAGGGGGGAGCATTATATGCTGGCACTATAGGGGAAGGGAGCATTATATACTGGCACTACATGGGAGGGAAGAATATATACTGGTACTACGGGGGAAGCATTATATACCGGTAGTACAGGGGAAGGGAGTAGTACATACTGGCACTACAGGGGGAGCATTATATACCGCACTACAGCAGTGGGGGAGCATTATATACTGGCACTGCAGGGGAAGGGAAGAGGGAGGATTATATACTAGAACTACAGGGAAAGGGAGCATTATATACTGGCAATACAGAGGGGGAAATTATATACTAGCACTACATGGGAAGGGAGCATTATATACTGGAACTACAGGCAGAAGCAGTATATACCTGAACTACAGGGGCGGGAAGCATTATATACTGGCACTACAGGGGAGGGGGCATTATATACTGGCACTATGGGAGGGGAAAAGGGAGCATTACATACTGGCACTACAGGGGGGACCAATATATACTGACACTACAGAGGGGAGCATTATATGCTGGCACTGTAGGGGAAGGGAGCATTATATATTGGCACTACAGGGGAGGGAAGAATATATACTGGTACTACGGGGGGATTCGGGGAAGCATTATATACTGGTACTACAGGGGAAGGGAGCACTACATACTGGCACTATAGGGGGAAGCATTATATACCGCACTACAGAGGTGGGGGAGCATTATATACAGGCGCTGCAGGGAAAGGGAAAAGGGAGGATTATATGCTAGAACTACAGGGAAAGGGAGCATTATATACTGGCACTACAGGGGTGGGGGAGCAACATATACTGGCACTAAAGGGGTGGAAGAATTATATATCGGCACTAAAAGGGAAGGGAACATTATATACTGGCACTACAGGGAAGGGAAGCATTATATACTGGCACTACAGGGGACTGAGCATTATATACTGGCACTACAGGAATGGGGAAGTGTGAGGAATATGGATCATTATTTAATGGCAGCCATGATATTCATCTGATTCACCTTTATCAGTGTACCTGCAAAATAAGTTCTCATTTCAACCCTCTGCTTGTCAGATAGTGGAGGTAGTAAACCCCCCAGGGGTTCTGGCTTCAAGGAGGCCACATGCGTACGCATTCACACCTCAACCAGTCAGCCAGGAACCAAGATGATGTGACAGGAAGAATCTCTCAGCATGAGGTCTAGTCCATTTCCCAGTTCAATCAAATGTAGCAGACAGCATGAAACCGGCGATTTATAAGGACTTATGAACTGCACGCCCATCTCAGGCACAAACCAGATACATATTTGTGTCCCTGTGGCCACAATGAACAGGCACGTGGTCTTAGTGTGGTGGTGGGAGGCCAGGGAAGGGAGATATACATATCTCCCCACAGAAATTAAATAACGGCACCATGCTTGGACTCTATTGGTAGCCAGAACCCAGGCGGATCCGTTGGTCCCAGAACCATCCCCCTGTGACCTTCTGGTCTGGAGCTATGAACCCTAAATGGTTTTGTGGGTCATTTGCTGCCAGTCCAGCAAAGGGGCCGGCTACAGGTTAAAAGACTTGTGCCAGCAAGTGGTCGTGTCTTTCTCTGAAATGGGGTCACATCGTGCCATGTGTTTGGAGAGACCTGGAAACTGCTGACATCACTGCCCCCACATGACCGCAGCCAAGGACTATTACACCATCATAACCCAAAGGAACATTCATCTACCCGGTAACTGACTTGTACTTTGTGTATCCTGTTTGTAACGTACTACCTGTATTCGTAACCTCAGACCACTGTATATATTCTTTGTGCATAGTGTGTTATCTAGTGTGCCCTTAAAGGCGATTAAATATATAATTTAGTCTTGTGCTGTCTTGTATCTCGGTCACGAATCCCCACGTCCGTGTTTTGGCCTAGTTATAAGCTACCGCGGGTTGGTTTCTCACCCTATATAATCCTGTTAGCGGACCGGGCTTATATCAAACGAGAAGCTGGTGGCAGATTTCCCAGGCTGAGTAAGCACTGTCTCACTGGGGCAGTGACCAGGCTCCCTCAGGTTGTTGCCTCTCTGTGCCCGTGTGGACAGAAGGAGTTGGTGTAAACTGTACCAAGCTGACCTTACATGCTCCTCCGGGAGGGCGTAACATCACATCTTGGTAACCAGTGACCTTACCGCATCTCGTGAGATCGACGTAGTTGATGTCAAGCGGGCACGAGGGGTGGTATCCCTCACATGAAGCATTATATACTGGCACTATGGGAGCGGAAAAGGGAGAATTATATACTGCCACTATAGGGGAGAGCAATATATGCTGGCACTACAGGGGAAGAGAGCATTATATACTGGCACTACAGGGGAAGATAGCATTATATACTGGCACTACAGGGGAGACTATATACTCGTACTACAGGGGAACATTATATACCGGTTCTACAGGGTAAGGGAGCATTACATGCAGGCACTACAGGGGGAGCTTTATATACCTGGGCCTGAGACACAGACTTCCATTCGTCCATCTGGGGAGGAATGGGTTGTCTCTGGTCCTAACCTTTTCCAGGGCCTTATAGGGATATAAAGGCCTAGGTATCCTGCATATGAATATTACTACCTTCAGGGTCTATTCATATCGATAGATAGTTAGGGCTCGGATTAGGGTTGTCTAGGAGGTGACCTGTTTCTTCCCTAGTTTACAGGCCCAGTTACTGTTTCCCTTCCCTCCTGTGTTCAGTGTGGAGTGTCCCCCCCACACTGATCGTAACAGTGAGGGAGCATTATATAGTGGCACTACTGCGGAGGAGAACATTATATACTGGAACTACAGGCTTGGCACTACAGGGCATTATACATACTGGCACTACAGGCAGATTACAATACGGGGAGCACTACAGGGGGCATTATACATACTGGCATTACAAGAGGCATTATACATGCTGGAACTACAGGGGGCATTATAATAAAGGGGTGTAACTGTTGGGTGCAATATAAATACTAGGGGGCATTATTATTATTGGGCACAATATGAAGGGCATTGCTACCAATGGGGGCATTCTTGGGGAGCATTTTTACTATTGGGGGCACTGTTACTAATGAGGGCGAGAGATGGGAGAGAATTATTATTTAGCTTACTCACGTCCAACAAAATGAAATAAAAAGCAATCAAAAAGTGTTATGTACCCCATAAAAACTAAAAGTTGTCCCACAAAAATCAAGCTCACACAGCTCCGTAGAACGAAAAATTAATGCCGCAAAATATAATGTAAAAACTCAGTGGAAGTATTGCTATTTTTTTCTCATCTAAAAAGTTAGTCAGTAATTTCTGTGTACTTTAATATGGTGCAATTAAAAATTACAATTTGTCTAAAAAAAACAAGCTTTCATACGACTATATCGGTAGAAAAATAAAAATGTTCTTGGCATACAACAATTAAAAAAATGAAAAATAAATCAGTTGGGAGCACATTTATTAGGACCGATATTTTAGATGCCGGTCTTAATAAACCCCTAAGCTAGTGGTGGTTCCTTGCTGTCTTACATTTAGACCTTTTTCTATGCCTAAAACCAGGAGTAGAAAATGGAAAATGAGATGAGTCTTCTGGCCCGTCCACTTCCCAATTCACACCATGGCCACAATTTCCAACCTGGCGTGAGCAGGGAGAAGTCGCAACTTGCGGCGTTGGTCTTTAAGGTGCAAAACAGGCTGGTCACCAAGGAGTTAAACTAGTCTAGTACACTATTAGTTCTATTTATATGTTCCTGGATGAATTCCTCTAACATTTGTTCGTTTTCACATGGCCATACTACAGGCACATTTCAGCTTCTGTGTTGTGGCTGCAATGCCTATATCTCCCATGGTTGTAATGATCTAGACTTAGATCACTATTTCACTGCATCATTGTAAGGTGCTCTCAAAATAACAAAGTATTGTCGGCACTAAATTGCAGGAGATTACCGTACTTACCTATTTTATTCTTGCCCTCTTCATACTTAACTCTTTGTAAAATATGATGTACAATCCGACTTCTTGTGGCATTGTTAAAAAAGGTATCTTTGTTGTTTATGATAAAACTGCAAAAATAGCAAAAATTTTGGTTAATTATAACATACATTATAATATTCAACACCACTCCACTTATATTTCCTACTTATTTTGAGATTTTAGGGAACCTACGGAAAGACTGTAAACTATTATCTGCAAATACAGATTTTATGATATTTTTATTCATATTATATGTGAGATGCTTTACTAAATCAAAATGCTTGAAGCTCTATATTTAATTTTTGCTTCAGTTGCAGTAAGAAACACAGAAAGACTTGCAACTTTAACTGAGAAATTATCAAGTACCTTGGACAGCTCCATTGAGGAACACTATACAAAACTCAAACTAGTTGCTTCTACCACTTGAACTCCTAACCGGGGCTTGAAAGTTCTAGACTAATTAGAAGTTCTGAACTGAAACCCTAAAAACTATTTTCATGCAAGAACAACTCCTGAAATTTCAAGACTGCTGGGTGATCCTCATCAAAAAAGACACATTAATGGACAAATGATACCATATTACCAACATGTTTTTTACGTATCTCGAGACAAACACTATGAACTTACAAGCCTACTGGACATCTTATGCTGTACATGCCATATACTATGTTTTTCTACCAGGGTTACAGCCTGCTCAATGATACTTTGCAATGCAGTAAACAAAGTTTAGTCGAATTCTAGAAAATAAATTACAGAATACTTTACCTGTCCCTTCATCAATTAGGGGTTCCACAAGAGTAGGAACATTTTTTAGGGGGTTTCCTTGCCATAATTAGATTGGGATTAGGTTAAGATTTACTGTATTGTGTCATCTAGTCTGTATATTACAGCCCTCCTTGGGCTTTTTTCCGGTCTTACTTAACTAAAATGGGCCAGTGTAGTTTTAAGACCTAAACTGAAATAATATAAAATGTAAACTGTGTGTATTATACAGGGTGGCCCACAAAAAAGTAGCCCACCTCCAATATCTTAAAATCAAACTGCCTAATAGTAAATCTGTCTTAGTTGTCCATAGCGACCAATCAGAGCTCAGCTTTCATTTTTTCAGAGCCCTGTAGGAACTGAAAGCTGAGCTCTGATTGGTTGCTATGGGCAACCAAGACAGATTTACTATTAGGCAGTTTGATTTGGAGATATTGGAGGCAGGCTACTTTTTGGGATTTACAGGAATCAGTGTGGATTTTACAGACAGAAAATCCTCAGTATGTTACAGCTGGAGCAAACCAAAAATTTTAAATCTGCGCCATGTTAATATATGTTGCAGATTTTCACTGATTTCACCCTTTGCAATTTGTTCATTTTGTGAACATACCCTAATTTTCCAATAGACATAGCAAGCATCTCCATTTTATATTTGAATTTGTATAATTACTGTGTTTGATGTTAAACAACTGTTGTAGGAGGAAACTGTAGGAGGACACTATCATACAGAGAAGCTATAATTATTGATATAAAACCAGAGTGGGCATAGAAGGCATCTAACAAGCACTATTAAACCAGAACACGTCATTTCTCCTCGTTACTGATTCAATTATTTTCTATTGCTATTTTGGTAATTGCTAAGTAACTCATTATTTGCAATGCAGTAAACAAACAACCATTAGCGCTCATAATCTAGCCTTTAACCCAATGCATTGTGACATTGCAAAATTAATGAAAGAATAAGCAAATTCAACACTCATTATTATCTCTCAAACATTATAAAATGTGAGCAGAGCAAAAATATTCATTATATAATACAAACATGCATGATCTGTATATTACAGAATGCCCCGGGTTGTCTTAGGGCTCATGCACACATCTTCATGTCCGTTCCGCAGCCCCACAAAACAATAGAACATGTCCTAATGATGTCTGTTTTGCGGGATGAGGATAGGAACATTTGTACAGAATTATTTTTTTAAAATGGCGGCATGCATTATGGTCATTATTTATGGCCATTAGTGTTGAGCAAAGATACGAATTTCAGGAAAATTTTTATTTACTGCAAAGCCGAATTTCCTTGTTCTTCGTGGTAACGAATCTTATGACGTCACCACGCCAGCCAACGTGATGATGTCATCACGCTTCACATGAGATTTCGCACTGGATCTTCAAGCAACATGGCTGTGGTTCCTCTTTGCGATCAAATGGATAGGGTAAGTTTATATAAAAAAAAAATTTTATTGGCAAACAGTAAAATGCTTTAACATGGATCTCAGATACTGCGAGGGGTTCAATGATTGGGGGCGGCACAATTGCCATTGCCTGTCATTGCACCTGCTATTTACAAAGAAATGCACTTTGTGACGAAGTATTACGTTACAAAGCCAATTTTTTTACAAAATTCGGCGAAGCAGCAGAATCAAATTTTAGAGAACTTTGCTCATCTATAATTTAGAGGGGCTCCACAGGGTGTGGGTCCCCTTTTCTCGTGATCAGTGGGGTCCTACTGCTGGGACTAATAGTATTAGTTATCCCCTATCCTGTGGATAGAGCAGGGGCATTGCTAGGTTAAAACATTTGGGGCCTGAACCCCGGATGTCTTGTCCCAGGCCCCAAATGTACTGCCTGCCAGATAAATAAAACTGTATTGCTGTAGGAATATATTGGAGGGGGGTGGAGAGATGGTGTGATTTTATTTACATGGGACTCTCCTGCGGAGAGAGGGAATAGTGCTATTTACATGGGATTGTATGGTGGAGGGGATAAAGAATTATAATTTCTGAGGACACTAAAGGGATGACTATAACTACAGGGGGCACTGCAGGGGGCATTATAAATAATGGGGGCACTACATGGTTAGCATTATAACAGTAGGGGTAAAAATAAATACTGGGGGCACTGTAGGGGAATTTTAAATCCAGGGGAAATTAGGCGTTCTTGTTACTACTGGGGGATCTATACGAGTGACTTATAGATCTGCCTTAATTCTACTAGGGACACTTAGGGGGCCTTATAACTACTAAGGGATCTGTAGAGAGCTTTCTTACCACTGGGGGAACAATAGGGGGCCTTAGTTCTACTGGGGGCTCTGTGAGAGCATTATTAATACTGGAGGGGTTTTCTACTAATGAAGGCACTCTTGGGGAGCATTATCACTGTTGGGGGCACTGTAGGGGGCAGTAATACTAATGAGGGAATTCTAGAAGGGAATTACTATTGGTGGGATATGAGGAGCACTATTACTATGGGGGAGACTGTATGGCACTAATATTTTTTCAGGATAGTATTTGGGGGATTGGGGAGCACAGCGAGCAGCAGGATAACACTGTTGGAACCCCAGGTTGGGGGATGATAGAAAAGTGAGGAAGGTAATATGTCCATGTGTCAAACGCTGCAGAGATGAGGCGCAGCTGAAAGAAGTTGTCCAGACTGAATGGAGAAAATGATGACAGAGAAGATCTACATCACAAGGGACATCCCCTGGGAGGCACTAGATGTGAGAGGTATGTGCGGCTATAAATATATCACTCAGGGCAACTTTCTAAAACTTAACTTTCAATCAATTAATAAAACACATAGAATCAAACAGGTCCCAACAGGACCAAAATAGCCGTAGTACAGCAATCAAAGAGCTATTACACAGGGAAGGCCAGTTATTCAAGCAGACAGGTGATGCAAACGGTACAGCACGTCAAAGATACCTATGCCTGCCCCTAAGCTTACCCTTAAGACATCTGCTCAGCCCAAAGATACACCTTGATGGTAGGAGCACTCTGTCCATGTGCCTCGGCTGACCTATCCCTATGCAGCCCTACAACTTGTCCGATGCAATAGGAAGTTGCCCTAAGTGATATATTTTTCTGTTATTGCAACTCTCAGGTTTATATAATTTTCAGTGATTGTATGTGCTGCTGGTAGCAGCAAATATAATGCGGTGTGCGGTGGGAGGGTCGACTTAGAGAATTGACCATATTTATTGCGGCTTTGGCCCCTGATCTTTGAGACCCTAGCAACACCCCTGGGGTAGAGGATAACTTTTCTAACCAGAATACCCCTTAATAAAGTTTTGGAAGTAAGCAATAGTCCTTAAAGGGTTCTGCAGCTCTTTCTTACTATGATCTGGGATGAATCATCAGCATCTGATTGGCGTGGTCCGACAGCCCGAGACCCCAGCTGATCAGCTGTTTGAGAAGGCAGTGGCGCTGGCTGTAGTGCCCGCGGCCTTCTCCCTGTTTCCCACAGGTCCAGTGACGTCACAACTAGTATCACTGGCCTGGGAGCGGCTAAACCCCACTAAAGTGAATGGGGCTTAGCGGTGCCCAGGACACAGTAAGTACAGTATGTTCTTCTTTTTTATGTTTGATGAAGCGTGGGGGGTCTGATCTGAGGAAGAATGGTGGTGTGATGGGGACTGAACTGAGGAGGAATGGGGTCTGATCTGAGGTCTGACAAGGAAGGGGGGGGGTCTGGATGAGGTCTGATAAAAAGGTCCTCAGGGATAGAATGGGGGTATGATGGGGGAATGACCTGAGGTCTGATGGAGCTTGGGGATCTGATGAGGGTCTGACCTGAGGAGGAATGGGGGGTCTGATCTGAGGCCTGAGGAAGATGAGGGTCTGAACTGTGGTCTGATGGAGGTCTGGATACAGAGGTCTGATGGGTCTTATGTGAGGTCTGATGGAATTTGGGGGTCCTGATTTGGATGTCTTAATTTTTTTTCTTGGTTTCCTCCGTCTGTATCCTAGGTGCGTCTTAGTGTCCGATGCATCTTATGGAGCAAAAAATACAATAACTACAACCAGTGTATATGCCAGGAAATGTCCACTCTTTAAACTGCTCCCACAGGTCGGTGTTCTCCATATTCATTTGCAGCACTCTCAGAATGTAAGGACAACATGGATATGGGACTCAAGCACAGAGGGTGAGAAACCATCGACTCCTATGTCTAATGTATGCAACAAAAAAGATAAAGTGAAGTCTCAAAGGATGCAGCTGTTGCTGGGTGATTCAATCATAAGAAGTGTGGAGCTTAAAGAAAATGGTTTGTGAGATGTCTCCCTGGGCTACTGCAAGAAGAGATAGAAGACGTATTATAATAGTGTTAAGCAAGCAAAGCAGGAAGGGGACGTGGATGTTCTTGTCCATCTAGGGACAAATGACCTGGCTTGCAATGAAGTGTCAGAGGTGAAAAAATCTTTATCACACTTGGTAATGACGTACAGGATTTTGCATCCACCATTTCATTTTCTGGAAGTTCTGCCTGTGCATAATGGTACAGAATGATAGGCAGAGGCACATAAAGGAGTTCAACATAAGGCTTGGTAAATGTTGGGTCAAGAGCAGGAGTTGGCTTTGTTTCTCATGATAGCTCTACTTGGAATAGTAAGGAACTGGACAAAAAAGATGGTTTGCATCTTTCTCTCAAAGGAACAAAGGTACTTAGTGGAACAACTCCAAGAATTTGCGAAAGAGTATTTAAACTAGGAAGGGGGGGGCAAAAGAGTGAAAATTAAAAGAGTTCCCAAATGCCCCCGAAACAATGCCAGAACAGGCCAGAAGCACTGAGGGGTTAAGATATGATAAGCTCAGATGTCCTGTCTACAAATGCTCGCAGTTTAGGTAAAAAAATCAATGAACTTGGTCAATAATGGCATCTGAGAATGTAATTTAGTGGCTGTTACGGAGACATGGTTATATGAAAGAAATGACTGGGACATAACCATACCAGGGTACTCTTTATACAGAAGAGACAGAGAAGGCAAGAAAGGAGGAGGAGTGGCCCTGTATGTGAAAGATAGCATTAAATCTAACCTAATACAAGTTGGTGAGGCCAACATAGAGTCAGTTTGGGTTACGTTGCAGTTTGCTAACCATGCAGTTACTCGTGTAGGTGTGATATATAGACCTCCTGGTCAAGTTAAAGAACTAGATGATCTACTAGTTGAAGAAATAGCTAAAAGGACAATGAAAGGAGAAGTTAACATTATGGGAGATTTCAATCTTCCAGATATAAACTGGAAAACCCAAAATAGCAAGTTCTACCAGGAGTACAGATATTCTAATTCCCTACTGGGGTTATCTCTACAACAAGTGTTGAGGAGCCAACCCGGGGAGGGAGGCCATTTTGATTTGGTATTCACAAACGGGGTTTCGTTAATGATGTCATTGTAGGCGAAACCTTGGGATCTAGTGATCACCAGTCAGTGTGGTTTAATATAAGAACTGTGAAAGAGTCCCACCACACAAAAACAAAAGTTTAGATTTTAGGAAAAACAGACTTTTCAAAATGAAATTAGTCATAAATGAGTCCTTATCAGACTGGAACGGATTACATGGAGTCCCAGGAGAAATGGGACTACTTAAAAGGTGCATTATTGAAGGCAACAGAAAATTGCATTAGACTCGTCAGTAAAAGCAAAAAAAGGAGGAGACCAATGTGGTACTCAGCAGAAGTGGCCCAAATGATTAAAAATAAAAAGCTAGCATTTTGTAATTATAAATTTAACCCAGAGCAATGAAGATAAGGAAATCTACAAGATTAGGCAGAGAGAGGCCAAGCAAGTTATAAGAACTTCTAAAGCGCAGGCAGAAGAAAAACTAGCTCAGTCTATGAAAAAGGGATAAGACATTCTTCAGATATATAAATGAAAAAAGGAATTAAAACAAGGAATAACTAAATTAAAACAAAGGACGGAAGGTATGTAGAAGAGAATAAAGGGCTAGCCGACTGCCTTAATGAATACTTCTGTTCAGTTTTTACAAAGAAAAAGGAGAAGGACCTCCACTAGAAAGAATGACTATTAAAATCGTTTGATGCATGTATCTTTACAGAGGAAGAGGTTCTAAGTTTGCTGTCTAAGGGTGAAGACAGATAAGTCACAGGGGCCTGATGAGATACACCCAAAATTATTAAAAGAGCTTATGTGAGCTGGCAAAACCGTTAACAGATTTATTTAACCAATCATTAGTAACAGGAGTCGTCCCGGAAGATTGGAAATTGGCAAATGTCGTGCCCATTCACAAGAAAGGTAGTAGGGAGGAATCGAGCAACTATAGACCAGTGAGTCTGACATCAATAGTAGGCAAATTAATGGAAACCCTATTAAAGGATAGGATTGTGGAACATCTAAAATCCCATGGATTGCAAGATGAAAAACAACATGGGTTTACTTCAGGGAGATCATGTCAAACAAATCTTATAGATTTTTTTGACTGGGTGAATAAAATAATAGACGGTGGAGGTGCAGTAGACATCGCATATCTAGATTTTAGTAAGGCTTTTGACACTGTCCCACATAGAAGACTTATCAATAAACTGCAGTCATTGAGCATGGACTCCCATATTGTTGAGTGGATTAGGCAGTGGCTGAGTGACAGACAACAGAGGGTTGTAGTCAATGGAGAACATTCAAAACAAGGTAATGTTACCAGTGGGGTTCCACAGGGATCTGTACTGGGACCGATTTTGTTTAATATCTTCATAAGTGATATTGCAAAAGGCCTCGCTGGTAAGGTTTGTCTTTTTGCTGATGACACAAAGATATGTAACAGGGTTGATGTTCCTGGAGGGAAACGCCAAATGGAAAAGGATTTAGGAAAACTAGAAGAATGGTCAGAACTCTGGAAACTGAAATTTAATGTGGATAAGTGCAAGATAATGCACCTGGGGCGTAAAAACCCAAGGGCAGAATATAGAATATTTGACACAGTCCTGACCTCAGTATCTGAGGAAAGGGATTTAGGAGTAATTATTTCAGAAGACTTAAAGGTGGGAAGACAATGTAATAGAGCAGCACGAAATGCCAGCAGAATGCTTGGATGTATAGGGAGAGGTATAAGCAGTAAAAAGAGTGAAGTGCTTATGCCACTGTACAGAACACTGGTGAGACCTCACTTGGAGTATTGTGCGCAGTACTGGAGGCCATATCTCCAGAAGGATATAGATACTCTAGAGAGAGTTCAGAGAAGAGCTACTAAACTAGTACATGGATTGCAGGATAAAACTTACCAGGAAAGGTTAAAGGACCTTAATATGTATAGCTTGGAAGAAAGAAGAGACAGAGGGGATATGATAGAAACTTTTAAATACATAAAGGGAATCAACTCGGTAAAGGAAGAGAGCATATTTAAAAGAAGAAAAACTACCACAAGAGGACACAGTTTTAAATTAGAGGGGCAAAGGTTTAAAAGTAATATAAGGAAGTATTACTTTACTGAGAGAGTAGTGGATGCATGGAATAGCCTTCCTGCAGAAGTGGTAGCTGCAAATACAGTGAAGGGGTTTAAGCATGCATGGGATAGGCATAAGGCCATCCTTCATATAAGATAGGGCCGGGGGCTATCCATAGTATTCAGTATATTGGGCAGACTAGATGGGCCAAATGGTTCTTATCTGCCGACACATTCTATGTTTCTATGTTTCTATGCTTTCTATAATTATTCTACATGAAAAAATGAGAAGATACTTTTCTTGTACTGATCCTAAGTAACAGCCTGGACTATTGAGAACCAAAATCTCCTAGCCTTTGATGCTGGATGAATATATGCATAGCTCACTGTACAGATTTGATTTCTGGGAAAGGTGGTCTTTACACCATGCTCTAAAAGAAATCTGAAAATCAATCTACCTATTACCTTTTAGGAGCTCAGCTAAGAATATAGAAATGTGGCAGTATCATCATTGTACTGACCCACATAATAAAATTATGTTATTTTTACCACACAGTGAACGCCATAAATAAATTCCATGTTAAAATTGCTGTTTTTTTTTAATTTTTCCCACTATATATACCGCAAAATCTAATAAAATAAAAATTTTGAAAGAAATTTGAAAAAATGGACTGCTGGAACACAAAGGGGGAGAATATTATTGGTCATTAAGGCTTAAATTATTTATGTGACTAAGGGGTTAAAAATGGAATTGTGTCCCCTGAGTTGTGCGCCAGCAAGATTTACTGCAGACACAAAAAATCTACAATAAGAAAATGTGACATTTTGGGAGGGTTTTTCCAATTTTAATGTTGCTGTTAGGAGGTTAAAATGAGAAGTAATTCATTAAAGTATCACTTATCCTTCCAATCTGGTATAGAGAGGACCGGCACTCGCTTTCTTGGATTTGTCCTTGCAATCGTCATATCCACTAAAATCCTTTACACTTATTGACCTTACTTACTGGTGAATCCTTTGCTGGCTGAACGGAGCAGTGTAACAGTCATTCTCTTCCAAGTCTGGTATAGTTTCCTTGTCCAGTCTCATAGGTTTTTTCGGTAACCATCCTCGGAACCTGCTTAGCTGCTTCTCCATCCTACAAATAATATCAATGATAGCAAGTGACTAAAATGTTGCATTAATATCGGGGGAAACATTATCCATTTCTTTCTATATTTACTTAGATAAATTTGATTTATAATATTCTTACGTTCCAAGGAAATATTTTTAATACAATTGAGCATATTGTTAATGCACTGTGTAAGTACAAGTAGCAGAAAATATATATTGAAGAATATATATAGTTCAGAAAACTACTGATATGTCATGGAGACCTGTCAGAAGCTTCCCTAGATGTAGTGCAGGCCCTGAGACCACTACCACTGATTAGAACAAAGCTGCTAAAGTACAGGTTGGTGTACTTTTCAGCTTTGGGTAAAAACAGATTTTCCCAGAATTATTTGGGAGAGCCTGAATTGCCTACAGATGTACATAGATAAATTATAGATAAAATGACCAGATTCTCATGAACCTTTATCAAAAAAGCATTTCTGGAATTTATGTACATAGTATATGATCCAACTGTTTAAGTAACCTTGCTTCTATCAACAGTCACCTCTGTGAGGAGTTCTGAGATATTAATCAGAGTGGATGGTGGTCGTAGTCAGATGATGTCATCAATAGATCAGCAGCACAACATCAATTGTGGATTCAATTCATCATATTATCCGAGTGGTTGGAATGCTAGGCCCCAGCCCTCGGGCCTCAGTTAACAAATATTGAAGAAACCGCAGGACTCTTCTTCTAAAGCTTACTGTTATCTTTATTCATAAAATATAGCAACAATGTTTTGACTATAAAAAGTCTTTATCAAGCTCGATAAAGACTTTGTATTGTCGAATTGTCACTGCTACGTTTGGTGAATAAAGGTAACATCAAGCTTTAGAAGAAGAGTGCTGTGGTTTCTTCAATATTTGTAGTCAGATCATGATCACATTTCATGCTGTCACTAATAGTCCGCAGTTGGACATCAGTATATGCGTATGTGTGACTGACCAGATTTGACAGAGAGCAGGTTCTTAATAGTGGAAGTAATAAGCTGCTTTAATCATTGTTCACCCAGCTTAAAAGCGTTTCCTACTCCTTACTACTGATACTCTATCCTCAGGATGCGCCATAAACATTAGATCAGTGGTGTCCGACACCCCCACACCTATGCAGATCAGCTGTTGTACACAGTTCCATCCATAGTGTAGTGTATGGAGCTGGTTAATGAAGGGCTGCTTCTATTGCAGTGAATGCAAGCAGCACTTCAGTTACAAGGTCCGTCCACTATACAATAGATGGAGATATCTAGTTCTAAAGCCAACTTCTAGCACTAGAGCTACACTGAAACAGCTGATCAATGGTGGGTACACGGGGTTGGACTTCTGCCAATCAGATATTGATGGCTTATTCTGAGGACAGGCCATCAATAGCAAAGGAGTGGACAACCCCTTTAACCATGGAAGATGTCTGGGGTCTACAGTAATTTATAAATAAATATAACAAAATAAAAAAAATCTGTCAAAAAAATTAGACTTGGTCATTTATGGAAGGTGAACCTCCACCCCAGTCTCAAGTCTTTTGCAGCATCTTACAGGTTTTCCTCCAGGATTTCTATGCATTTAGCTCCATCCATCTTTCCATCAATTCTGACCAGCTTCCCTATCCCTGCTGAAGAAAAGCATCCCAACAGCATGTTTCATGGTGGGGATGGTGTGTTCAGGGTGATGAGAAGTGTTAGTTTTCCACCACACATACTGTTTTGCATTTACGCTAAAATGTTCAACTTTAGTCTCATCTGACCAGAGCACCTTTGCTCCACATCTTTGCTGTGTCCCCTACATGGCTTGTGGTAAACTACAAATGGGACTTCTTATGGATTGCTTTCAAAAATGGGTTTCTTCTTTCCACTGTTCCATAAAGGCCAGATTTGTGGAGTACACGGCTAATAGTTGTCCTGAGGACAGATTCTCCCACCTGAGCTGTGGATTTCTGCAGCTTCTCCAGAGTGACCATGGGCCCCTCTTGGCTGCTTCTCTAATTAGTGCTATACTTGCCTGGGCTGTCAGTTTAGGTGCATGGCCATGTCTTTGTAGGTTTGTAGTTGTCCCATACTTTTACCATTTTTGGATGCTGGATTCAACAGTGCTCTGTGAGATGTTCAGAGTTTGAGATATTTTTTTATAACCTAACCCTGCCTTACACTTCTCCACAACTTTATCTCTAACCTGTCTGGTGTGTTCCTTGGTTTCCATGATGCTGTTTGTTCACTAACAAACTTCTGAGGCCTTCACAGAACAGCTGTAATTATACTGAGAAAAAAGTACATACAGGTGGACTCTATTTACTAATTAGGTGACTTCTGAAGGCAATTGGTCACACTGGATTTTATTTAGCGATATCAGAGTACAGGGGGCTGAATACCAATGCACGCCACAAATCATCAATATCCGCTGCTGACAGCTCCCTTTGCAACTGCCAACCAATGACGTCCCAGATGGGCTCGATAGGAGACAAGTCCGGACATGTTGCAGACCATAGTGGCTTGTTTAGGCCACGCAGGCTGCACTGAGAAACATGTGGCCTGTTGCTGTCCTATTGATGAAAAAGGCTCCCAAGACACTTTAGAGAAGTTGCCATACCACTGGTTTCACGACCAAATCAGTGTAACACCAAGTTGTAAGTGTACTTGAAATAACTATTATGACAACCCACATTATAATCCCGGGAGTAGTACTAGAGTAATGTTGCCCTGTGAAGGCCTCTTTATGGTGTTGCCCATGTTGCCTTGAGACCAATCTCCAGCTATCATTGCATCTGAGACCAAAGGGGGCTGAAGAGGATAGCCTGAATTGTTATCTTGCTGTGCACCATGACAGTTTTTGAAAGTGGTGGGGTGAAATGAACACACCTGTAGCCTAATGTTGTGCTAACACCTTCTAATGGTTTGTGTAGAGACACTGTTTGCCTTCCTAGGCTTGGGATGTGATATCCACTTTCACTTAGGATGTGATATCCACTTTCACTATGAACCATTCCTCTGATCAGACAATCTGTCTGTGTAGACGTTCGTCTCTGTGCACCTCTTGCTATCATTCCAGTTCGTCATTGTTTTCCTAACACCAGGACACGCAACATTGAAAAGTGCTGACTTCTCAGTCTAGGCATGTAGCGATCTTATGTAGTAAACAAGGTCTCTTAGTTCAAGGATTATGTCCTTCTCAGTTTGTGACAAGCGGTGATAACTGGCACATCGACAAACAGAAGGCATTGCATAATTATCCCTCATGACTTGACTTTAGGTTTCATGTAGCTAAAAAATCATTTTCAATCTGGCATTTTTGCCCCTCCCACATGCCACAGATTGGAACGTGGTGCTTAAAAATGACATCATCTGCAGAGAGCAACACCTACTACTTCCTTGATTTGCGATACTTTAAGGCTTGTCCTTCTTGATGTTGCATTTTCATTGTTGAGGAGTGAATATATAATTAGTTAAGGCATGTCAATTTATTTACAGTTAACATAGAGGAGAATGGCTTGTTATTTTACTGACCTGCTCATGAACTTGTATCGTCGGTGCAGGTAATAGATTTTTCTCCTGGAAGAACAGCAAAAATGAAGCCAGTCGAGAAGAAAACCCATCGTCAGTTACAGTATCAACTACCAAGAAAGCAAAGGAGATTGAAGACAGAAGCCTGTAAGAGGTGGAGGAAGACTAGAGAGATTAACACACACAACAGTCAAAAGAGACTACTGTGTCAATCATTCAACCTCTCTTTAAGGGCACCTATACTTCAGATACAGAATATCTTGAATTAACTAGCTTATAACATTTACCAAAATAAATGGAAGTCTTTCATCTTACAGAACTAAACATTTGGTATTGCTTACTGTAAATTTGTAATACAGAAAGGTGCTATGATACCACAGCACATTAAAAGGCAAAACAGTTGCCAAAGCAGACATGAAAAAGCCATTGCTGGTATAAGTGGTTTGTAAAATAACTTTAGCAATCAATGCCAGGCAGCTATTGGCAAGACCAATAAAATCAAAAGGTGGCTATGCTGAGATGAATATAGTCATACCCTTTTATAAATCATTAGTCAGACCACACTAGGAATGCTGTATGAGTGTTTAGAAAATGTGCACTAAAGCAGGTTCAGAGGCAGATGACAAAAGACAGCTTAGGGCCTATGACCCAATTACTATGTACAGATAAAGCAAAATCCAATACAGAGATCTGTCTAATGACCTTTTGTACCTAGGCCTGTAACCAAGACAAGGGGCACCCAGTATGGTTACAGGACAGACGTTATATGCACATAAAATGTGGTAAGAATTTGTAACATAGCTCTAATGTTAACCTATGTAGCTATGACAGGTTTTCTTCTTCTGTCAGGTTTCTTTGTAGTTCATGGTCTTTCATCTCCCCTCTTCTGGACCAACATTGCAGGCTGATAAGTTAAACTAGGTGACCTTTCGTCAGCCATACTAACCATGGCACTAATCAAGCCAAAGTCCACATTTGTGTCTCTCTTCCTGACGATGGAACACATCCAAATGTAGTTTCTATCATCGCCTATCCATAACTGTCTACAGTTCTACTATTTCTTAGTATTTTCACATACTGTGTCTGATTTTTTGATTCAGATATTTTTTATAAAATTTTTGGTCTCAGTCTGAAGTTTTAGAAAGTTGTTCGCTGCCAGAATGCTCACCTGCCCTCTTGCTCTGTCCTGCCAGTGGTCCCTGCACACCGGCATCTCTCAGCTTCTTCCTGGTGAGGACGGTCATTAGAGTAGTGCTACTCTGCTCATTCCATACTGGCTGAGGACTGTCCCTTGCCTGCAGTGCCTCTCTCTGTATGTAGGGCATGTGCACCCCCTCCAGCTCCTAAAGGTCCAGCATGTGCATCTTAGTCTGTCAGTCAATGGCTGAGCCAAACCACAGTGTTTAAGGCACCTTCTCTTGTGAGAGGGCATCTGAGCAAAAGGTATTCTAGCTAGCTAGCTAGCTTCCCCCTGCCTATTTTGACCTTGTGCTGCCTGCCCTGACCTTTGGCTTGTTAACCAGACTGTATGAACTGTCCCTGCCCTGACCTGCCTGCCCTCTGCTTTGTCCCTGACTACAATTTTGCCTGATCCCTTGGTGCTGAGCACCACTGTCTCTTGACCTTTGTGGGTCAGCAGTGAAGAGAGACTACTCCATGAGATTGAGGCCTGGTGGTTTCCCTACAATAGAGTCCAGATCGCTGTACTGTGTTGAAAAGGTGAAGACAATAGGGTTGCTCTTAGGAGTAGCCCCAAGTCAATTCTTCTCTCAGTACACAATTCTTACATTAAGTAGGCTTTTAATGACAAAATACACGCTGGTACGGTTAAAGGGAACCTGCATTCATGAAAATATAAAGCAATCTACAGACAGCATGTTATAGAGTTTTCCGTCATTTATAATTCTAAAATAATAAATATACCACCACAAATTTATTATATTCAATCCATATCTTTATTAATCATAATTCTGACACAATTAAACCTATCCCAAAAAAACTATTTAAAAGCATAAGCGGAGGAACTATTACAATGTCTATTCAGTAGTAACACGTTTTGCTAACATGATTACTCTGGAGGTATGAGGAAGCCTCTGCACTTGCACTTTATATATTTTGTTTAAGTCACTGACTTTTTTTCCAGACTAGTCTTTATACTTATTATATAATGTACAAACCGGATTCCCAAAAAGTTGGGACACTATACAAATCGTGAATAAAAACTGAATGCAATGATGTGGAGGTGCCAACTTCTAATATTTTATTCAGAATAGAACATAAATAACGGAACAAAAGTTTAAACTGAGAAAATGTACCATTTTAAGGGAAAAATATGTTGAATCAGAATTTCATGGTGTCAACAAATCCCCAAAAAGTTGGGACAAGGCCATTTTCACCACTGTGTGGCATCTCCCCTTCTTCTTACAACACTCAACAGACGTCTGGGGACCGAGGAGACCAGTTTCTCAAGTTTAGAAATAGGAATGCTCACCCATTCTTGTCTAATACAGGCCTCTAACTGTTCAATCGTCTTGGGCCTTCTTTGTTGCACCTTCCTCTTTATGATGCGCCAAATGTTCTCTATAGGTGAAAGATCTGGACTGCAGACTGGCCATTTCAGTACCCGGATCCTTCTCCTACGCAGCCATGATGTTCTGATTGATGCAGAATGTGGTCTGGCATTATCTTGTTGAAAAATGCAGGGTCTTCCCTGAAAGAGATGATGTCTGGATGGGAGCATATGTTGTTCTAGAACCTGAATATATTTTTCTGCATTGATGGTGCCTTTCCAGACATGCAAGCTGTCCATGCCACACGCACTCATGCAACCCCATACCATCAGAGATGCAGGCTTCTGAACTGAGCGTTGATAACAACTTGGGTTGTCCTTGTCCTCTTTGGTCCGGATGACATGGCGTCCCAGATTTCCAAAAAGAACTTCGAATCGTGACTCGTGTGACCACAGAACAGTCTTCCATTTTGCCACACTCCATTTTAAATGATCCCTGGCCCAGTGAAAACGCCTGAGCTTGTGGATCTTGCTTAGAAATGGCTTCTTCTTTGCACTGTAGAGTTTCAGCTGGCAACGGCGGATGGCACGGTGGATTGTGTTCACTGACAATGGTTTCTGGAAGTATTCCTGAGCCCATTCTGTGATTTCCTTTACAGTAGCATTCCTGTTTGTGGTGCAGTGTCGTTTAAGGGCCCGGAGATCACGGGCATCCAGTATGTTTTTACGGCCTTGACCCTTACGCACAGAGATTGTTCCAGATTCTCTGAATCCTCGGATGATGTTATGCACAGTTGATGATGATAGATGCAAAGTCTTTGCAATTTTTCGCTGGGTAACACCTTTCTGATATTGCTCCACTATCTTTCTGCGCATTGTGGGAATTGGTGATCCTCTACCCATCTTGGCTTCTGAGAGACACTGCCAGTCTGAGAAGCACTTTTTATACCCAATCATGTTGCCAATTGACCTAATTAGTGTTAATTGGTCTTCCAGCTGTTCGTTATGCTCAAATTTACTTTTTCCAGCCTCTTATTGCTACTTGTCCCAACTTTTTGGGGATTTGTTGACACCGTGAAAATTGGAATCAACGTATTTTTCCTTTAAAATTATACATTTACTCGGATTAAACATTTGATCTGCATTCAGTTTTTATTCACAATTTGTTTAGTGTCCCAACTTTTTGGGAATACGGTTTGTAGCATTAATATCTTTACCATATATACAAAGGTATATACAATACTGATATGTTATTTATTTAATATATTGATTATTTATCGTAGCTGAAAGGGTATAATTAATACTAATTTAGAATATATATTGCACAATAATTAGATATACTTGCACTTTAATAATCTGACTTAGTATACAGGTCCTTCTCAAAAAATTAGCATATTGTGATAAAGTTCATTATTTTCTGTAATGTACTGATAAACATTAGACTTTCATATATTTTAGATTCATTACACACAACTGAAGTAGTTCAAGCCTTTTCTTGTTTTAATATTGATGATTTTGGCATACAGCTCATGAAAACCCAAAATTCCTATCTCCAAAAATTAGCATATCATGAAAAGGTTCTCTAAACGAGCTATTAACCTAATCATCTGAATCAACTAATTAACTCTAAACACCTGCAAAAGATTCCTGAGGCTTTTAAAAACTCCCAGCCTGGTTCATTACTCAAAACCACAATCATGGGTAAGACTGCCGACCTGACTGCTGTCCAGAAGGCCATCATTGACACCCTCAAGCAAGAGGGTAAGACACAGAAAGAAATTTCTGAACGAATAGGCTGTTTCCAGAGTGCTGTATCAAGGCACCTCAGTGGGAAGTCTGTGGGAAGGAAAAAGTGTGGCAGAAAACGCTGCACAACGAGAAGAGGTGACCGGACCCTGAGGAAGATTGTGGAGAAGGACCGATTCCAGACCTTGGGGGACCTGTGGAAGCAGTGGACTGAGTCTGGAGGAAGACTGGGGAGAGGGAAATGCCAAAATGCCTGAAGTCCAGTGTCAAGTACCCACAGTCAGTGATGGTCTGGGGTGCCATGTCAGCTGCTGGTGTTGGTCCACTGTGTTTTATCAAGGGCAGGGACAATGCAGCTAGCTATCAGGAGATTTTGGAGCACTTCATGCTTCCATCTGCTGAAAAGCTTTATGGAGATGAAGATTTCATTTTTCAGCACGACCTGGCACCTGCTCACAGTGCCAAGACCACTGGTAAATGGTTTACTGACCATGGTATTACTGTGCTCAATTGGCCTGCCAACTCTCCTGACCTGAACCCCATAGAGAATCTGTGGGATATTGGGAAGAGAAAGTTGAGAGACGCAAGACCCAACACTCTGGATGAGCTTAGGGCCGCTATCGAAGCATCCTGGGCCTCCATACCACCTCAGCAGTGCCACAGGCTGATTGCCTCCATGCCACGCCGCATTGAAGCAGTCATTTCTGCAAAAGGATTCCCGACCAAGTATTGAGTGCATAACTAAACTTAATTATTTGAAGGTTGACTTTTTTTGTATTAAAAACATTTTTCTTTTATTGGTCGGATGAAATATGCTAATTTTTGGAGATAGGAATTTTGGGTTTTCATGAGCTGTATGCCAAAATCAACAATATTAAAACAAGAAAAGGCTTGAACTACTTCACTTGTGTGTAATGAATCTAAAATATATGAAAGTCTAATGTTTATCAGTATATTACAGAAAATAATGAACTTTATCACAATATGCTAATTTTTTTTAGAAGGACCTGTATATAAGGACCTATGCTGTGTCAGTATTATGATTAATAAAGATATGGATTGAATCTAATAAAATTGTGATGGTATATTTATTATTTGTAATTAGAAAAATATATCAAGAAATATATAGGTGTTTAAATTACACCTTTTACTGATTATCTTCCTATTTAGCTATATATCTCAACTTTCTCAGTTCCTCCTGCTCTATAAGACGCTGCCTGCAGATTGCACAGGATTTTATGATGACGGGTTACCTTTAAGAAATACATTCATCTAGATGAGCAGGTTTCTGATTCAAGGCTTTTGTGCTCATCCCACAATATAATATTGTAGCATATAAGATTGGCTCAATGCTGCAATGCTTTTCATGTAAATCTGCTAATACTTCTTTACTGTAGCTTTCCAATAAACTACGACATGAATTATAAATGATGTATACATAATTTATGTGTACTTGTCCTCAGTAACCTCTAGTGAGCCATTTAAAGATTCCTCTAGACGCATGACTATGTGTTTGTGGATAAGACGTGCAGCCTGCTGCTGATAGTCTGGATGCTAGTTCATTATCCGACTTTAGCATGATGACAACTGCAACTATTAAGCAATTGACACCCCTAGTGCCGAAACCTCTAAAGCAATCTACTCCTTTTCCCTGGACTCACCTCAGCAAGTGAAGAACTACTTCATGGTTTCGTGTAGTTATAAACAGTACGAAATAGAACAGGAAATCTTATGCAGCCTACTATCCAGATGACTTCTTCTTTCTGATATCTTGTTTCTTATTTATGGTTTTCAAGAATAAAACAGTGATTGAAAAAGTGAGCTCACTTTAAAGGGGTTGTCCAACCAGTACAATATATTTTTGCTTTAAGACATTTTTAAAAAGTCACACTCTCCTCATCAATCCCCTCCATTCTCATTCTGATGCTTTCTGGGTCCTCCACAGGTGTCTACTTTCTGGTCCCCCTTGACACAACTGATTACTGACCACAGCAGTGACCTATGTAGAGAGAGACCAGGCAGTGGAGAGCAGCAGCGGACTGGGGAAGCCACAGAACTGCTCATATCCAGACAGGTTGCCTGCTTATTAAAGGATTATATATATATATATATATATATATATATATATATATATATGTGTGTGTCTATGGAGAGGGGAGGGTAAAGAAAAAGTGAATGGGCTGCGAGACATAGACAGAGGCAGAGAGACTGCTCCTGGCGATTTTCTGTTTAATTCACTGCTGGATTTACATCTAAATGCATGGGGAAATTCATGTCAGAGCAAGAATATAACATAATTACGAGGATGCTACAAAGTATACTATAGAGTTGCTACAGAGAGATCATGGACATCATTTCACCTCCTAAAACAATTTCATTTTTTAGGGAATGGACCTATTGTTTTTACTTGTTTGCTGGTCTGGGAGATAAACTGTATATTAATTTTTATTTTACAAGAAAGTGTTCACCCTTGGCCAATCTATTTTGTGCCCTGTCACCATATATGCTTTCTGGTCTCACCATAGATGTGTATATTCTACCAATGTAAGGAAAAATTAACTTTCAGATTTACAATATACACACTTAAAGGGGTTGTCCCACAAAGAATATTCTGCATTTTGCAAACCAGCACCTGGATCTGAATACTTTTCTAATTGCATGTAATTAAAAATTTAGTATAGCCACTGAGTTATTCAATATAATGCATAGCACCATCTGCTATTTGCTTTTTTTCTAAATTCTCCAGCTCACTGAGTTTAACATACATGCACAGTTCCATCCTTCAACTGCCACCAGCTGCAGCAGAAAGGACACACCCCTGACAAAGTGCACACCCCCTGAGCTGCCAGCTTGAAATAAATCTAGCACAGTAATTACAGCAATGAATGGACAGATCTCTGAATCCATGTGAGGTACTGGGCTCGTTCTAAGTTTGTTAAAAAGAGACTGTCCTGTGTGATATGATACTGGATTACATTTTTTACATTATGGGATAACCCCTTTAATAACAATTGGATGTTTAATACCATAGCAGGCCATTAATTAATAGCAGACTATGGACAATGATGTGGCAATTTTACTGTGAGCCTTTCCAGCTAGACTTGCAATTTCTGAAAACTAGAGAGGTCTGTTCTGGGAACACATCCAGAAAATGAGGGTAAGCATCCTTATCTTCAGAAGTTAGATGTATTTAACCAAAGCAAAACTTGCTGAACGTGCAAATTTCTGCATCTTCTAAACAGCCAAGCTGTCCGATTCTTTCATGTCTGACAATCTCCGTCTACTAAGAAGGTCATTGACTCACAATGTTACAACTAGTGATGGATGAACATCTCCCGGGATGGTTCGCGATCGCGCGAACACGATCAAATGTTCACGAACCGCAAGTTCGTGGCGGGTCCCATTCATTTTAATGGCAGGCGAACCTGAAAAACCTTCAGCTCATATTTGCAGCCAAGAAATAATTACTAGAAGTGCACAAATAGTCCCACAACATGGACAGTGACATACCAGATGTATTATTCGAATTTGCGATCTCCATTTATTATTTTTTTCAATGCGAAATATCAGCAATATATTTTTCGCGTACGCGCAATCGCAAATGCACTATAAAGTACCCAAATGCACTATAAAGAAAGTATATTGGTATATAACACCCCGCTTCAATCAGTTTTTTGGGGAGCGACTGGTATATCACACCAGTAGAAATTATTTGTTCCAATAACGCTTGTCCCTCTATATACCTCCCGTATCGCAGCAGAACCGCACACAACTGCCGCACAATACAAATGCACTATAATATACTTTCTAACATAGAAGTATATAATAACATTGTACAAGGAAGGCAATCCATTAGAATATACATGAAGATAAAACGTAACCTTTAATAATTTTACTATGAGGGTCCATTCACACGTCCGTAAGTGTTTTGCGGATCCACAAAACACGGACACCGGCAATGTACATTCCGCAATTTGTGCACCGCACATCGCCGGCACTATAATTGAAAATGCCTAATCTTGTCTGCAATTGTGGACAAGAATAGGACATGTTCTATTTTTTTGCGGAAATGGAAGCACGGGAACAGAGCTTAGCCCCGCCCACACTAGTAGATACTAGTCGTGACGTCACTGGGCCAGCGGTAAACAGCGAGAAGGCCGCGGTGATGCTGAAGCGCCGCTGCCTTCTCAAACAGCTGATCGACGGGGGTCCCGGGTGTCGGACCCCCGCCGATCAGATGCTGATGATCTTTCCAGAGGATAGATCATTAGTTAAAACAAAGTGCAGAACCCCTTTAAGCAAAAAGCATAGATGTGGTAGGCAATAACAAGTGCTCGGCGGCACTAAATCAGGTGCTCGGCGGCACCAAATCAGAAACCATATGTCCTACCACAACCTGGGGGGTTCCAATGCACATCCATGAATCCCGGAGGGAAAGCAAAAACGATCTATCCTTAGGCTAGATAATGATGTGGTATTGAAGGACAAGGTGGGTAAAGAACTGTCCCTGATATTGCCCTACAGGGGGGTGCTATTCTGGCCCTGATAGCCTTACCACAGACCACCCGCCCTGATAAGAGCGACCCCGCCCGGAACCTTACCCTATATAAAAATGGCCCTAGTAAGCCCCTAGCCCCTAGGCCCCTGACTTCCAGGTGATCACTATATAGATCTATGTGTTTTTGACTCATTATAAAAGTATAAGTATATCGCACCCCTCTGTGTATCACACCTATCGACAGCACACCTATACTAGTCCTTAAAAAGACTTTTGTGGCCCTATGAGCTAGCGTTTGGTGTCCCTAACAGTCTGTCCCTGCTCCACACAGCAACCTCTCCCTACACTGGCAAAAGACTAAATGTAAAATGGCAGCCAGATAAAGTTTATTTATAAGGTAAGCGGGTATGTCCATGTGCTGAAATGTCTCAATTGGCTGTCCTGTACCACCTGATGGATGTGTCATGGGTCAAAGTTCTTCACAATGTAAAAGAATATGGCGGGCGCAAATTTCTCAATATGTTCGCATGTTCGGCATATCGCGAACACGCAAAGTTCCCCGCGAAACGACCGCCGGGCGAACCGCAAGGCCATCTCTAGTTACAACATGTACTTATGGGTACCTACCTGAATGGCATCCTAACATTCATAAGCTCGGCATATCTTCCTAGAACCTCCCACGGTGCGTGAAGTTTTACAAACATGATGTCGCTGTTGGTGATAGATGACTGTAATGAGACAACAGCAGGAATTATGAATGCGTGAAGTCCCCAAAATACATGAAAATGATTATTTCTGCTACATTAGTCATTGCACTTCTGCTATATTAAACACAAATCCATATTTGTATCTTATCATGCTTTATTTAAACCCATTTTTTATGGTTACTTTTATATTACCGTACTGATATCAGCTTATATTTTGTGTGTATTCAAAGATTATCCACATGTTGTTGAGTTGTCTTGTCATCCCAATCTGTGATTACTAATAAATCTTAAAACTTTGTACAATACATTAACTCTAACACAAAGTGGAACATTTATGAAGACCGGTGATTTAGACTTTGGTCTTCGTCCCTTGTGTGCTGGCGGTACATCTGTCTATGTTATGTAGAGGTGCCAGCCTCTATATAATTTAGGCAGACTTTACACTTGTCTAAATCTAAGCCAGCTTCCTTGCTGTCATAGATTTAGACAATTTTCTATGCCTAAAAGAGACGTAGAAAATGATAAATGAGACGGGCCAGCCCCCCTTTTATAGAACTGCTGTGAGTGTCGGAAAAGGGGGAAAAGTCACAGAGTGCGCCGCAAATAACCACTGTGCCACAATCCGCAACAGATATATGCCAAAAAGTGCTGTATATCTGTTCGTGAATGACCCCCAACTTTGTGGTTTATTTGATCACGTGTGGTGCATGCAATATGTTGGCTGCTACGGCTATTGGAAATATTTTTGCAGTTGGTGGAACGATAATTTCGTGCATGTTCTGTTACTGTGAGTAGCGGTGCATAAAGAAATGATCTGACTAGTCAAATGATTCAGGGATTGTACACGCGTCGTAAAATTCATACATGCATGCTTGCAAATTCATTGAATCGATTTGTTTAAATATCATAATGCATGAGCCGATACTCGCAGTAAAGGCACATGCACGTAAGGCTGTGCAAGATGTTTGGTCATATTAATCAGCCGTGAGAGAGCGTCCTGAGCTGCGGGGACACTCCTTAAAAAAGTGAAAATTCACTCAGATAAACAAATCGATTTGTACGTATTCGATTTGTTCATCACTAGGTGGAATGTATTCTTCTCTTATCTCAGGAAAGCATTTTGGATTTTCATTCTGAACACGTGTGCACCAAAAAGGTATGAACAGGCGTCAAGACTTTATTTTTCATTATAAATTCCTGTTGCTTTATGTTCTCTCTAGTTGGCTGTAGAGGGTTAATGTGTCAACATTATGATGTAATGATTTTAATTTTATATGTCTGTGTATGTATTTTTAAATTGGTTTATAGAAGTATTTATAAGCTATGACTAAGGTCATAGAGATGCCTGAAATGCGTAACCAATAGTCCCTTCTTGTCACTTACGGATTTTATAAGGATTTCTAATAAAGTCTAAGGGCACTTTCACACTAGCGTTATTCTTTTCCAGTACTGAGTTCCGTCACAGGGGCTCAATACTGGAAAAAAAAAACCTTCAGTTTTATCCTAATGCATTCTGAATGGAGAGCAATCCGTTCAGTATGCATCAGGATGTCTTCAGTTCAGTCCCTCTTACGGTATTTGGCTGGATAAAATACCGCCGGAATGCCGGATCTATTGAAATGTATTAATGCCGGATCCGGTATCAAGTGTTCCAGAAAACTGGATCCGGTTTCCCGGTCTGCACATGCGCAGAAATTTAGAAATGCGAAAAAATAAATACCGGATCCGTTTTCCCGGATGACACCGGAGAGACAGATCTGGAATTTCAATGCATTTGTCAGATGGATCTGCATCTGGATCCATCTACAAATGATATCCGTTTGCATACGGATTTCCGGATCCGGCAGGCAGTTCCAGCAACAGAACTGCCTGCCGGATCCTCACTGCGCAAGTGTGAAAGTACCCTAAAGCATTTTATTTCATGGGATGCTGGATTTTCCTTTTTCGTTTTTCTATTCAAACATCATCTCCTATTAAAACACTTCTTAGATAACATTCATGTACCAAACTGACAGCGCAGAACATATAAGACATGATATACACATTGTGCTTGCCGGCTAAATCAGTAAAGTGACAAGTCATTATCTGAAACACAGCTTCTCAAAAAGCGAGCCGAAGCTAAAGTGGTCCTATATTTCATATGGGGCAGATTTATTAATAACAGTGCTTAGACATATTCTCCTGCTATGTAATCGATGTCATTCATTTAAGCTATTTTTATTAATAGTGTTGTATAGCTCACAACAACACACTTTTATTACAATGTAACAACTGTATTATTTTCTGTTATAAAACAGACATCAGATCTGCACCAGAAATATCTGCAAAAAGATTAAGGTGCTGTCATACACAGTTTTTTTGGTGGTATTTTTCTGCACTTTTGCATTGTTTATTTTTGCAACTATTTTTGCAGTAAAAACGCCAGCTCCACATGTTAGCTAAAAGTCTATGGGCAATATAAAACATATGACACCTTTTTTCTTATTGGTGTTTTTATCCATTAGGTGGCGTTTTTTGTCTTTCTTGCTTCTATAAGGAAAAACGCCATGAAGAAAGCCCTCTTGGTAAGATGAACTGTTTGCAAAAAAAAGGTCAGTAAAGCGCCACAAAAAATACCCAAGTGGCAAAAAAAAACTTTGCACTTTTTCTGCCTTTTTGGTAAAAAGAAATGTATGGGCTAATTCAGTTGTGTAAGGAAGGACCCTAATGGTGGAGCCTGTTGATTTCTATGAGATTCAGACTAATTCCAATGTGTTTCAGTTTTAATCATTTTTATCATGATTCCTTTTCAATACAATACATAACAATCTGTTATGGAAGTTCAATGAGTAAAGTATTGAAAGCAAAGTGGTGTCAATTTAGATCGATAGCTTTAAGAAATGTAAGTATGAATGCACAGCATGGATACGTTGTGGATTTGCTGTTGTGTATTTGCAAGAGCTACAGTAAATTTACTGCATATTCCAATACCAGCAAAACAGACTTTAGCAAATTTTCTCCTCATACAAAAACATCTGAAGAACAAATTTACCTGCAGGACAAAATGTAAAAATCCTGGACAACCCCTTTAAAATTACATTTTATGATACAATTCATCAAAAGTGTTACTTGAAGCTCCTGGGCCTTAATGCAAAATCTGCAACAGAGCCACTGACTATCTGGCATCATTTATAGTATTGGTCTGGGGCAGAAATCTTTTGGGCCTCTTCCGGGTGCCGGAACTAGCTGCGACCATAATATCTGCACTCCCTACAGATACAGGTATTCACAAACATAAAAGAGGTCATCCGGAATTAAGTCATTAAAAATAAAGCTATAAATAATTAACATGGATTATACCAAAGTTACCTCTTTCTCCATCTGCAATCCTTCTGCCCTAATATTCCTCTCAAAAATCTCTCTTTTCTCTGATTGGGGGCTTGATTTTCTGTAGACCAGTATGTAGTCAATTCGACATTTCCCATCAGTTAAAAACAGCCCACTTGTCCTGTTCTTCTCTGGCAAGCTGGGAATCTGAAAAAGAATGAATGATCCGAAGACAACTTTAAAGTTAGGATATGCAATATATTGATTAAGGTATACTGGATGGTTAGTAAAACACAAGGCATATCCTGAGTTCAAAGATGCCCCATGAAGAAAGTTTCTGTAAAATTTTAGTAGTCATCACTCTGCAACATCATGGTGAGCCCAACATTTTTTACAAAGTTTTAAACTATTCAGTCAACTTTATGAAGAAATTCTCGTTCTCCTTGGCCATATTTATTTGGAGGAAAATTCTCAAAAGATAAAAAGAGCTATGCTGAGTCAACAGCAAATGGCAAAGGATGTCAGCCTCTATCTTCTTAAAGGGTTGTGCCACTAATATAAACATATCCTGTCCAACAGATCGGGATACATCAATTTCCAAAATACCACCATTTATCAAAACTGCCTTATTCTAAAATTGTTAGCCTACCATTGCACCCTGTGGCAAATCTGTTTTTGATATTCAGTTGCTGTTGGTTATGTCCAGCGTTGGAGTTTAGTAAAAAGCGTCACTGGTAAGAACAGGGGCCGTGGTTAGTGTCACATGTTCTGCTGATATAAGGACACATCTCACTGCCTAAGGCATGACAGGACAGCAGTCACCTGACAAACCAGGAAGTAGGATTCAAGCATGGGGGATAGGAGAAAACTGCAAATGAAGTAAATTTGCAAAAATAAAAAACTAATCAAGGAGGAATGGGAGAAAGAATAACTAATGAAGTTAAACTGTAGAGTGAAAAATAGTTTATGACAGAATTCCTTTAATAAGGGGTTTTCTGAGATTTTGATACTGATGACCTATCCTGTCATTAGTATAGGTCATCAGTATCTGATCGTGGGGGTCTGACACCCAGAACCCCTGCCGATCAGAAGACTTGAGGAGCTACCAGATCTCCTGTGAGTGCCATGGCCTTCTCGCAGCTTACCAAGCACAGTGCCGTACATTGTATAGCGGCTGTGGTTGGTATCACACTCAGCCCCATTGAAGTGAATAGGGCTGAGCACAGCCGCTATACAATGTACGGCACTGTGCTTGGTGAGCACGGAGAGCACTCCAACGTTAATGTCCATCAGTAAGTAGGACCGCCCACATGACTGCTCAGCATAGAAAGAGCAGTGGTTTAAAATAAGTAGATTAAAAATGTAATTGAATATTTTCCTATACAACTATATATTGATCTGCTCAGCTCCTCCTGCTCTATAACATGCAGATTTCACAGCATTTTCATTGATGACAGGTTCTCTTTAACTGAACAATATGTTACACAACCACGGTTTATGAGACTTTAATTTGGCTATAATATGGCTGACATAATACTGCTTTGATTTCCAATAGAAATTTCCATCCACTTCAATATCACATGTAAGTAAATGTATCACATACAACAGCTAAGGATCTTCTTACAGCATGACCTGACCAATATCTAATGTACAATAGATCTTCAATGTGCTTCAAAGTTCACCTTTCTGAAAGTATTTGTACTTTTCATCTGTTCAATACCTTTAAAATGTTCAACAATAAGTTTAAGCTGGCAGATTCTTTAAAATAACTGCGAAAAAAACTTCTGAAGCTCAAAGTGATGCGAAAATAATGAGCAGAGTCTGAGGAAGTCAGCAAAAAGATCACCATGTTCCTCAGGTTTTCTTATAATGGTTGGTAAAGGAAGGATCACATTGTGGATGTGTCACTTTACTCGCCTCCGAAAGAGCTAAAATAAAACAGCTCTAAAGGTTCCTGCCTTGAACATATCTCATTCTTGACAATGTACTGTTAATACAGCCTTAGGGTAACTTGTAAGCTTCCTAGAAAATATTGCAAAGCTGCAAATGAAGAGTATTATGATACTGATGCATGACAGGTACGGTGTAAAATCCGCCAGACCTTATCATTCAGGAGAGTGCTGTTTAAGTGAATGAGTGCATTTTAAAGGGATTTTCCTAGTGTTAAATACTGATGACCTCTCCATGAGATAAGACATCAATATCTGATCATTGGGGTCAGAATCCTGGTGCCTTCACTGACCAACTGTTTGAATGGGTCATGGAGTTAGGACAAGCACAGCGGCCTCTTCACTGTATACCAAGCACAGAGCCATACATTGTAGGAAAGGTTTTGCTTGTTATTGCAGTTCATTTGAATGGCACTGAGCTGCAGAAAGGCCATATGACCGATGGAGGTGATGTCACTGGCCAAGGAAGTGGATGCAGTGCTCACCACGGCCCTTTCCAACAGCTGATCATCAATATTTTTAACTCTCTGAGAACCCCTTTAATAAAATATTGAGCACAAGTTAAAGAAGATCTGTAGCTCTCCTGATATGTATGTTTTAGTAAGTATAGTGAAATCTCTTCAAATGACCACCACTGGGAAGACCCCCCCTTTATCCAGGCCAGATTTCTCACAACAGATTTCAGTCAAATCATATACAATGTATACATTGCCATTTTCTTTGAGAAGACCAGCTCTTCAGAACAGTGTTTCTTAATGGGCATTATTTGTTTCACATGGGCATGCGTGCCAGTGCCATAAAGAAAAAGAAAAATGCTGCTCACTGCTCTCTTTTACTGGTTGATAGGGAACCACAACATGTGCTCTTTCAAGCCTGCCCTTCCTCAGTGCCTGGTTACCTCCCACTGTCACGAGGGTATCAAGAGCCACGTCTGACTCCGTTATACCCGGGGTCAGGAGGTCGCAGCGGGTGGCTGCGCGCTCTATATCTAAAGATCACGTTGTTTCTTAGTGATTGTTTTCTGTGTTTGCCTTGCTATCCTTTTTGTCTCAATCAGGGATCCGTAGCTTCTCCTCCTCAGCTGTTTCTTGTCTGCCACTCCCAACCTCCTTATATTCTCCCCTCACACTTCTCTAGTTGCCAGTTATAGAGCTTCCTGCCTGGACATCTATACTGACCCACTGGAGTTGTGAATCCTGGTTGTCGTTCCAGAGTGCTACCCTCCGGATCCCTGTTGGGCTTCTTGTTGTCTCCTGTTGTCGCCCACCTGGGATTATATGTTGAGTTTGTATTGTCTGTCCTTCCCTTGGTGTTTTCCTTTAGAGCTAGTGGTGCGGACTAGTGTTCCCACCGCCCTGTTCACTATCTAGGGCTCAGCTTAGGGAAAGCCAGGGCTTTAGGCACGTGATCGGCGTACGGGTGAGGAACCCGTCTAGGGACGTCAGGGCAGCCAGGTGCCAGCCGCTAGGTGAGTCAGGGGTCACCACCTTCCCTCTCACTTGGGCAGGGCCTTCCTTGTTCCCTCCCTCTGCGTCACGTATGTGATAGTCACGCCGACCGTGATATTATAACTGGCCATTACTTTTTGAGAAAAAAATAAAAAATAATAATTTTTTTTTTGTTGTTTTTTTTTCTCTACTTAGAATCCAATATGGATCCTATTGCTGCCTTGGCAAAACAGCTTCAAGGCCTGTCTTTGGAGGTGGCAGGATTGAAGTCGTCTGTCCTCCAACAACAGCAGCAAATGCAGCAGACCGCACCCCCAGCGGTTGCTATGGGTAACCAGGTTGTTACAGAACCCAAGGTTGTTCTTCCTGACAGATTTTCTGGGGGAAGGGACAAATTTGCGACGTTCCGTGAGGCCTGCAAATTATACTTTAAGTTGCGCCCTTACTCCTTAGGTAATGAAGAACAGCGGGTAGGGATTGTCATTTCCCTGCTTCAGGGGGACCCACAATCCTGGGCGTTCTCATTACCCCCTGGTTCCCAGGCTCTCCGGTCAGTGGAGGGATTTTTTGGGGCTTTGGGTATCATATATGATGACCCTGACCGAGTCGCCCTAGCTGAGTCGAAGTTATGGAGACTCCTACAGGGAGATCGGTCAGCAGAGGAATATTGCTCAGAGTTCCGTAGGTGGGCTACGGATACTCAGTGGAACGACCCGGCTCTCAGGAGTCAGTTCTGCTCTGGGTTATCTGAAAGGGTTAAGGATGCACTGGCGCTGTATGAGACCCCCCTTTCCCTTGATGCTGTTATGTCCCTCTCTATCAGAATAGATAGGCGTCTTAGGGAGAGATCGAAAATTCCTGAGCAATTGGTTACCTCTCCCAAACAACAATTAGTCTGTACTGACTTAGATGAGCCTATGCAGCTAGGCGGAACTTCTCGTCAGGTCCGTCCTCCTGAGGTTCGCCGCAGGGGGGGGGGCTTGTTTTTTCTGTGGGGGGAAGGGTCATTTCATTAATGTCTGTCCCTCCTTTCTCAAAAACAAAAGACCGTCGGAAAACTACTAACCCCAGGCTGTGCGGAGGATGTCAGCCGGGGGGTATACGTTTCCTCCATACGAACATCTCAATTTGTGTTACCAGCGGTTATTGTTTTTGGTGTTAAGACGGAGTCTATTTCTTTTTTTCTAGACAGTGGAGCAGGGGTAAATTTGATAGATGCCCATTTTGCCCGCACTATGGGTTTGTCTCTCTGCACGCTGCAGAGACCTATTCCCGTATTCGCTATAGATTCGGCTCCTCTGTCTCAGAGAAACCTCACCCACATTGTTCATAATTTACACCTTCGGGTAGGGGACCACCATAATGAGTGTCTTTCATGTTACGTTCTGGAGGGCCTTCCCTCTCCTGTGGTATTGGGTCTTCCCTGGTTGGTAGCGCACAATCCAGTGGTGGATTGGCAGGCCAGGGAGATATTGGAGTGGAGTGAGCATTGCAGAGAGAATTGCTTAAATAACAATTGCTTAATCGCCTCCATAGCTTCCCTACCTTCATTTATTTCGGACTTTGAGGACGTTTTTTCTGAAAAGGGTTGTCAGAAGCTACCACCTCATCGTCCTTATGATTGCCCGATTAACCTGATTCCCGGTGCAAAATTACCCAAGTCCAGGTTGTATAATCTTTCGGGTCCCGAGAGACAAGCCATGAAAGATTATATCTCCGAGAGTCTGGCTAAGGGACACATCAGACCCTCTTCTTCACCCGTGGCTGCAGGGTTTTTCTTTATTAAAAAGAAAGATGGGGGCCTGCGTCCTTGCCTAGATTTCCGTGAGCTAAACCAGATAACCATCCGAGACCCATACCCTCTTCCTCTCATTCCTGACCTTTTTAATCAGATTGCGGGTGCTAGGTGGTTCTCCAAACTTGATCTTAGGGGGGCCTACAATCTGATTCGTATCAGGGAAGGGGATGAGTGGAAGACAGCTTTTAACACCCCTGAGGGGCATTATGAAAATCTAGTTATGCCTTTCGGTCTGACCAATGCCCCCGCTGTCTTCCAACATTTCGTTAATGATATTTTTAGTCATCTCATCGGCAGGTTTGTAGTCATATACCTAGATGATATCTTAATTTATTCGGCTGATCTGAAAACACATGAGGTGCATGTCAGGCAAGTACTGCAGGTCCTACGGACGAATAAATTATATGCGAAAATTGAAAAATGTGTCTTCGCCGTTCAGGAAATACAGTTCCTGGGATATCTATTATCTGCTTCAGGTTTCCGTATGGATCCTGGGAAGGTCCAGGCAATTTTAGATTGGGATCTTCCTGAGAACCTTAAAGCCCTACAACGGTTTTTGGGTTTCGCAAATTTCTATAGAAAGTTCATTAAGAATTATTCAGTGATCGTTAAACCCCTTACCGACATGACTAGGAAGGGGACTGATTTTTCCAAATGGTCTGACGCCGCTAAAAATGCATTTTCCTCTCTAAAAGAGAGGTTTACCTCGGCACCTGTTCTAATTCAACCTGATGTCTCCCAGCCTTTTATTGTTGAGGTAGATGCGTCAGAGGTGGGAATGGGGGCTGTATTGTCTCAGGGTCCGTCTCCTGGCAAATGGCGCCCTTGCGCTTTCTTTTCCAAAAAATTATCTTCTGCAGAGAAGAACTATGATGTTGGAAATAGGGAACTGTTGGCGATTAAACTGGCGCTTGAAGAGTGGCGTCACTTCTTAGAGGGAGCAATCCACCCCGTCACGGTGATTACGGATCACAAAAACCTTCTGTACCTAGAATCGGCTAAGCGTCTCACCCCTAGACAAGCTAGGTGGTCGCTATTCTTTACCAGATTTAACTTTTTAATCACCTATCGTCCTGGGGCAAAAAATACCAAGGCAGACGCGTTATCTCGTAGTTTCCCTGGAGGGGGTAATGTTAGTGATCCGGTACCTATTTTACAAAGAGGAGTGGTGGTCTCTGCTGTACACTCTGTTCTAGAGGGAAAGGTGTTAGAGGCCCAGGGGGACCCCCCGGCCTCTTGCCCCTCAGAGAAATTGTTTGTACCGTTAAACCTGCGTCTTGAATTATTAAAAGAACATCATAATTCGGCACTTGCTGGGCACCCGGGTAGTAAAGCAACCTTGGAGCTATTATCTCGTCGTTTTTGGTGGCCAAGGTTGCGTCAGGATGTAATAGATTTCGTGTCTACTTGCTCTACTTGTGCACGCGCGAAAGTCTCTCATACACGTCCAGCAGGGTCTTTATTGCCACTTTTTATCCCCAATAGGCCATGGACACATCTGTCAATGGATTTCATCACTGACTTACCGTTGTCTGCGGGTAAAACAGTTATTTTGGTAGTAGTAGACAGGTTTAGCAAAATGGTACACTTTATTGCGCTACCCGCACTTCCTAATGCTAAAACTCTTGCTCAGGTGTTTATCAGTGAAATCGTGAAGCTTCACGGGGTCCCTTCCGATGTGGTTTCGGATCGGGGAACCCAGTTTATTTCTAAGTTTTGGAAAGCTTTTTGTTCCCGTTTGGGGGTACACTTGTCCTTTTCCTCAGCTTTCCATCCTCAGTCGAATGGACAGACTGAGCGTACCAACCAAAACCTAGAAACATATTTAAGGTGTTTTGTGTCTGAAAACCAAGAGTTGTGGTCATCATATTTACCGTTAGCTGAGTTTGCCATAAATAATCATTATCAGGAGTCCACTGGCAAGTCACCATTCCTTGGTGCATACGGTTTTCATCCCCAATTTTGTACTTTCAAAGAGGGGGGGTCTTCTGGGGTTCCCGAAGAGGAAAGGTTTTCTTCATCTCTTTCATCGGTATGGCAGAAGGTGCAAGTTAACTTGAAAAAGATGAGTGGTAAATATAAATGCATGGCCGATAAGAAACGGTCGCCAGGTCCGGATCTAGGAGTGAATGACTATGTGTGGTTGTCTACTAGGAATATTAAGTTGAAGGTTCCCTCTTGGAAACTGGGCCCTAGGTTCATTGGTCCTTATAAAATAGTAGCCGTCATTAACCCTGTGGCTTTTCGCCTGGAGCTACCTCAGACTTTTAAGATCCATAACGTCTTCCATAAATCGTTACTCAAGAAGTATGTTCCACCTCTAGAACCATCACCACTGCCACCTCCTCCTGTTATTGTGGATGGTAATCTGGAGTTTCAAATAGCCAGAATTGTTGATTCTCGTCGGGTCCGCCGCTCTCTTCAGTATCTGGTGCATTGGAGGGGTTACGGTCCCGAGGAAAGAATGTGGGTTCCAGCGTCAGAGGTAAACGCCAACAGGTTAATTCAGGCTTTCCATACCTCTCATCCGGAGAGACCTGGTCCTGAGTGTCCGGAGGCCCCTCGTGAAAGGGGGGGTACTGTCACGAGGGTATCAAGAGCCACGTCTGACTCCGTTATACCCGGGGTCAGGAGGTCGCAGCGGGTGGCTGCGCGCTCTATATCTAAAGATCACGTTGTTTCTTAGTGATTGTTTTCTGTGTTTGCCTTGCTATCCTTTTTGTCTCAATCAGGGATCCGTAGCTTCTCCTCCTCAGCTGTTTCTTGTCTGCCACTCCCAACCTCCTTATATTCTCCCCTCACTCTTCTCTAGTTGCCAGTTATAGAGCTTCCTGCCTGGACATCTATACTGACCCACTGGAGTTGTGAATCCTGGTTGTCGTTCCAGAGTGCTACCCTCCGGATCCCTGTTGGGCTTCTTGTTGTCTCCTGTTGTCGCCCACCTGGGATTATATGTTGAGTTTGTATTGTCTGTCCTTCCCTTGGTGTTTTCCTTTAGAGCTAGTGGTGCGGACTAGTGTTCCCACCGCCCTGTTCACTATCTAGGGCTCAGCTTAGGGAAAGCCAGGGCTTTAGGCACGTGATCGGCGTACGGGTGAGGAACCCGTCTAGGGACGTCAGGGCAGCCAGGTGCCAGCCGCTAGGTGAGTCAGGGGTCACCACCTTCCCTCTCACTTGGGCAGGGCCTTCCTTGTTCCCTCCCTCTGCGTCACGTATGTGATAGTCACGCCGACCGTGATACCCACCATCTCTGGACTTCATGTGGTAACTTTCTGCTCTAATTACTGTTGTCCGCTTACATCTTACTCCCAGTGTAGTGAGGGGTGTTTCAGAGTTGGGATCCAGTGATGGGGTAGTATGAGCCTCAAACTATCTCCACTGCTGGACCCCAACTCTAAGAAACCTGTGCACTCGTTCGCCCACAACTTCAACAGATATTTTAAAAGTGTCGACTAGCCACCATTAATTGATGCCTTTCACTACAAAGTTAGCAGAGCTCTGTAGTTCCAGCACTGACCTCCGGCAATGGAGCTACAACCGAACAGCTGATTGGCCAGGCTGTGGGGTGTAGGACCCCAGCTGATCAGGTAGTGATGGCCGATCCCAAGGATCGCCCATCAGTAGTAAAGGCAGGATAACCCTATAACTTGCCTGCTACGCATACTATGTGGTGCTAGCAAAGTTACTATTAAAAATTGATGATATCACACCTAAGCAGCAAAACATTACACATTTTTCATTAGAATCAATGGGCTGTTTGTGCGATGTACTGATGTGTTGAGTCCTCCAGAATGACAGCTGCTGTTTTTAGCTGCCCCGAGTAATGTACTCATGTTCTGGGTCCTCCAGAATAAGAGCTGCTCTTTGTAGCTGCACCATGTAATGTACTCATGAGCCGGGTCCTCCAGAATAAGAGCTGCTCTTTGTGCTGCCCTGTGTAATGTACTGATGTACCAGGTCCTCCAGAATAAGAGCTGCTCTTTATGCTGCCCTGGGTAATATACTGATGTGCCAGGTCCTCCAGAATAAGAGTTTCCCTTTGTAGCTGCCCCATGTAATGTACTGATTTGCCGGGTCCTCCAGAATAAGAGCTGCTCTTTGTAGCTGCCCCATGTAATGTACTGATTTGCCGGGCCCCAGAATAAGAGCTGCTCTTTGTAGCTGCCACTTGTAATGTACTGATGTGCCAGATCCTGCAGAATAAGAGCTGCTCTTTGTACCTACCCCATGTAATGTACTGATGTGCCAGATCCCCCAGAATAAGACCTGCTCTTTGTAGCTGCCCCATGTAATGTACTGATGTGCCGGGACCTCCAGAATAGGAGCTGCTCTTTGTGGATGACCAGTTTAATGGACCTCCAGAATAGGAGCTGCTCTTTGTGGATGACCAGTTTAATGTACTGATGTGCCAGGTCCTCCAGAATAAGAGCTGTTCTTTGAAGCTGCCCTGTGTAATGTACTGATGTGCTAGATCCTCCAATATTAGAGCTGCTCTTTGTGTCTGCTCCATGTAATGTACTGAAGTGCCAGGTCCTCCAAAATAAGAGTTGCTTTTGTAGCAGTCCCATGTAATGTACTGATGTGCCGGATCATCCAGAATAATATCTGCTCTTTGTAGCTGCCCCATGTAATGTATTGATGTGTCGGGTACTCCAGAATAAGAGCTGCTCTTTTTAGCTGCCCCATGCAATGTACTTATGTGCCAGATCCTCCAGAATAGGAGTTGTTCCTCGTAGCTTCTTCATGTAATGTACTGATGTGTTGGGTCCTCCAGAATAAGAGCTGCTGTTTGTGGCTGCCCCATGTAATGTACTGATGTGCCAGATCCTCCAGAATAGGAGTTGCTCTTCGTAGCTTCCCCATGTAATGTACTGATGTGTTGGTCCTCCAGAATAAGAGCTGCTGTTTGTGGCTGCCCCATGTAATGTATTGATGTGCCGTGTACTCCAGAATAAGAGCTGCTCTTTGTAGCTGACCCATGTAATGTACTGATGTGCCAGATCCTCCAGAATAAGAGTTGCTCTTTGTAGCTTCCCCATGTAATGTACTGATGAGTTGGGTCCTCCAGAATAAGAGCTGCTGTTTGTGGCTGCCCCATTTAATGTACTGATGTGCCAGATGCTCCAGAATAAGAGCTGTTCTTTGAAGCTGCCCTGTATAATGTACTGAAGTGCCAGTGTCACCGCCAGTCTGTGAGAAGGTCTGGCAGACGTCCTTCTCTACCTCTTGCATGACGTTCTTTGGTTTTGGGTTCACTTTGTCCTCTCCTTTCCTTCTCCCAGGTGTCACCTATTTAGACTAATCGTCTCCTTTATATTCACTCCCATACTGCCTCACTTTGCGGTTTATACTACTTCCTGGATGAAGTGTTCACTGCTGGAGGGCTGCTGCCTGCTGTTTGCTCAGATAAGTCTTTTCATGTATTTGTTTCCTTGCTGGCTTGTTTCTAGGTGACCCTGACTCCATCCATATTAAGTGCAGGGAGCCGGTGGTCGTGTCCCCTCACTATTATAGGGTTTTCGCGTGTCACACAGTCTTAGGTACGTGGCAATGCAATCGTCTACCATTGAGACGCTTGCATGGGGCATAGCAGTCAGGGAGAGCTCTTAGGGTTTTAATAGGGCTCACCTATATGCTCCTTAGTTTGGATCAAGCCAGTCAGATGTTTATTTCATAAGTTCCAGCTATCTGCAACATCATCCGTGACAAGGCTCGATTCGCCAGAATAAGAGCTGCTCTTATAGCTGCCCCATGTAATGTACAGATGGTGCCAAGTCCTTCAGAATAAGAGCCTTCTCTTTGTAGCTGCCCCGTGTAATGGCACTGATGAGTCGGGTTCCCTCAGTAGATAAATGGTGCTCCGTGTTGCTGCCACCGTGTAATCTACTGATGTGCCGGTGCCTCCAGGAATATGCACTGCTCTTTGTAGTTGCCCATGTACAAGTATGTACTGATGGTGCCTGGTCCCTCCAGATAACAGCTGCTCTTTGTAGCTAGCCCCCCATGTAATGTACTGATGTGACATTGTCATCCAGAATAAGAGCTGTATCCTTGGAGCTGCCTGTGTAATGTACTGATGTGCCCAGATCCCCTCCAATATTAGAGCTGCTCTTGTGGCTGCTCCAGTAATGTACTGTAGTGCCACGTTCTCAAAATAAGAGCTGCTTTCGTAGCAGTCCCATGTAATGTACTGATGTGCTGGATCATCCAGAATAATATCTGCTCTTTGTAGCTGCACAATGTAATGTATTGATGTGTCGGGTACTCCAGAATAAGAGCTGCTCTTTGTAGCTGCCCCATGCAATGTACTGATGTGCCAGATCCTCCAGGATAGGAGTTGCTCCTCGTAGCTTCCTTATGTCATGTACTGATGTGTTGGGTCCTCCAGAATAAGAGCTGCTGTTTGTGACTGCCCCATGTAATGTACTGATGTGCCAGATCTTCCAGAATAGGAGTTGCTCCTCGTAGCTTCCCCATGTAATGTACTGATGTGTTGGTCCTTCAGAATAAGAGCTGCTGTTTGTGGCTGCCCCTTGTAATGTATTGATGTGCCGAGTACTCCAGAATAAGAGCTGCTCTTTGTAGCTGCCCCATGTAATGTACTGATGTGCCAGATCCTCCAGAATAGGAGTTGCTCCTCGTAGCTTCCCCATGTAATGTACTGATGTGTTGGGTCCTCCAGAATAAGAGCTGCTGTTTGTGGCTCCCCTATTTAATGTACTGATGTGCCAGATGCTCCAGAATAAGAGCTGCTCTTTGAAGCTGCCCTGTATAATGTACTGATGTGCCAGATCCTCCAGAATAAGAGTTGCTCTTTGTAGCTGCCCCATGTAATGTACTGATGTGCCAAGTCCTCCAGAATAAGAGCTTCTCTTTATAGCTTCCCCGTGTAATGCACTGATGTGCGGGTGCCTCCAGAACACTGATCTTTGTAGTTGCCCCATGTAATGTACTGATGTGCCTGGTCCTCCAGAATAACAGCTGCTCTTTGTAGCTGCCCCATGTAATGTACTGATCTGACATGTCCTCCAGAATAACAGCTGTTCTTTGTAGCTACCCCATGTAATGTACTGATGTGACATGTCCTCCAGAATAACAGCTGCTCTTTGTAGCTACCCCATGTAATGTACTGATGTGTTGGGTCCTCCAGAATAAGAGCTGCTGTTTGTGGCTCCCCTATTTAATGTACTGATGTGCCAGATGCTCCAGAATAAGAGCTGCTCTTTGAAGCTGCCCTGTATAATGTACTGATGTGCCAGATCCTCCAGAATAAGAGTTGCTCTTTGTAGCTGCCCCATGTAATGTACTGATGTGCCAAGTCCTCCAGAATAAGAGCTTCTCTTTATAGCTGCCCCGTGTAATGCACTGATGTGCGGGTGCCTCCAGAACACTGATCTTTGTAGTTGCCCCATGTAATGTACTGATGTGCCTGGTCCTCCAGAATAACAGCTGCTCTTTGTAGCTGCCCCATGTAATGTACTGATGTGACATGTCCTCCAGAATAACAGCTGTTCTTTGTAGCTACCCCATGTAATGTACTGATGTGACATGTCCTCCAGAATAACAGCTGCTCTTTGTAGCTACCCCATGTAATGTACTGATGTGTTGGGTCCTCCAGAATAAGAGCTGCTGTTTGTGGCTCCCCTATTTAATGTACTGATTTGCCAGATGCTCCAGAATAGAGCTGCTCTTTGAAGCTGCCCTGTATAATGTACTGATGTGCCAGATCCTCCAGAATAAGAGTTGCTCTTTGTAGCTGCCCCATGTAATGTACTGATGTGCCAAGTCCTCCAGAATAAGAGCTTCTCTTTATAGCTGCCCCGTGTAATGCACTGATGTGCGGGTGCCTCCAGAACACTGATCTTTGTAGTTGCCCCATGTAATGTACTGATGTGCCTGGTCCTCCAGAATAACAGCTGCTCTTTGTAGCTGCCCCATGTAATGTACTGATGTGACATGTCCTCCAGAATAACAGCTGTTCTTTGTAGCTACCCCATGTAATGTACTGATGTGTCTGGTCTTCCAGAATAACAGCTGCTCTTTGTAGCTGCCCCATGTATGTACTAATGTGCCGTGTAGCTGCTCTCTACTCTGACTAATACACAAAGGTCCTGAACCTAGGCCCCCCCAGGATATGTTTTCTGAGCTCTTTTGAAGAAGAACAGTGGCTCAGGTGCAGCCCATACAGAGGATGCCTACATATTCCTCAAGTCTGTAAACAGACTGTATTCCCTCACATCCATGTATGTCTCTGACCTTTTATAACAGCTATTTAAAATACTTTTATTAAAAAATGTCTTACCTTTCCTTCCGCATCTAATCTGCTTACTTCGTCTGACATACTTGTCAAATTACCAGCATGCAGCAGGGAGTCATCATCTTTGGAGGGACTGTTTGCAGCTTCTAAGTCATCAAAGAATATATTTATATCTTTAACACCTAGAAAGTAATGCACAGCTATTGTATTATATACATACAGTATAACGTAATAGAAATGGTTAACCCCCTCATACCCCCATGCAGAAAGAACGTTAGCCCTTGTTCTCAGACCAATTGTAGGTCTTTAAATTATATTAGCAGATACAGCACTTGGTCATGTACTGCACACTGGGTCTTGTAAATCAATACTTCTATTACACTAATGACCTGTGCTTATTTGTAGAATTTATTTTGCGGGTTAAATTTTCAAGTCAATAAGAATACATTCTCATTAATACTGAGCTCTACCTTTCCAGTCTTATGACTCTGCTTTACTGCAAATGCCTCTTTACTGTAATGATGAAGAACCACCTTTTATTTACATGTAAACTTTGTCTCCTGGTCCACTGCACCATTCTTGTAGGAAATAGTTCATTTCCATGATACAGTGGCCACTACACAACTGCATTGAGCCCAAAAGCACAGGAGGGCCCCCTTCTGCCCCCTATTTCAATAACATCCACGTGTTCACCATTTACTCAGTGACCAGTGGTCTGACACAGGCAAGTGTGAAGAAGTGAAGTCATTATCACTGCTGCACCTATCCACCACACAGACTGGGTCAGATCTGCAAAGAGATTTGCCCCATTTATTGTGGGAATGTGGGCTAGGTAAGTATACCCCGTGTGGGGGCATAGAAGGTGCATTATACAGTATGAGGGGGTATTATACAGTATGAGTGGTATATAATACAGTATAATGACCGCTACATGTGCCTCTCATATAGTATCATTTATACTGTATGAGAAGTACATGTACGGGGCATTATACTGTATAAGGGGCACATGTAGAGGGTAATACACTGTATGAGGTGCATGTGTAATACAGTATAAGGGCCTATTTACATGACTGTAAGGGTTTTGCAGTCCACAAACTGTTTCCAGCTCAGCTAAGGGGATGGAACTTGATTCTGTCACTATATTTATATCTCCTAAACATAGCAAAGTCTCGATAAACAGGTGATCAGGTTGTTCTTTTAGAATGATGGGAAACATGAAGCTTATTGGATCCCATCACCTGCAGGAAAGTCTGTAGCCAAGGTGCAGCATTTACCTTCTCTGACAAAATGCTTTGCACTTCCACTTGTAGAACTGTTATACTCTCTGTAGAAACCACTAACATCTTCCCTGAAGAGCCGGCACATATGCTGTTTTCTTGTAACCCAAAGGGTAAACATTTTCCCTGGAGATGCTGCTCTGTCCTGCAACGTGCTGCTGCTTCTTTTCCTGTCTGCTTTGGACTAACCTAACTTCCTTTAGAGGAATGGGTGGTGCCAGCCCTGACTATCAATATAAACTTTTTCCATATACAGTCTGTGAGGCATACAGTGCATAAAATACAACCATATTACACTTGCAGTGGGGAAATAGTAAACATTTTTTAAAAAATTATAATTAAAGAATATAACAATATTCATTTTAGGGCAGTTATATTAGTTTTTAATAAAGTATATTCCAAAGTAGGATTGCTATTGATACCCAATCGATACTTTGACATTTACCGATACTAGGCTGTGCAGTAGCGCTACTGCGCAGCCTAGTATCAGAGAACATAGCGCACGCTGCTCTCAGTGCTCTCCATGATCTCCTCAGCAGCACAGGGGAGAAGGAGTCTCTCCCTCCCTCCTCCCTGTACCGTTGCTGCCAATAAGAAGAGAGACGGGAGGAAGAGGGGAGCGGCTGTGGCCACTGCACCACCAATGCTGATAACTAACCCATTAATACAAATACAGGAGGCGGGTGCCGGCGGCAGAATCACATAGCCGGCCCCCGGCCTTTATGTCAGGGCGCTGCGATCCGCAGAAGTTAACCCCTCAGGTGCGGCACCTGAGGGGTTAACTGCCGCTGATTGCAGCACCCTGTCATAAAGGTCGGGTGCCGGCTATGTGTTTCTGCCCCCGGCACCCGCCTCCTGTATTTGTATTAAAAGGTTACTCATCTTCATTGGTGGCGCAGTGTGCCCCCCCCCCCCAGTATTATAATCATTGGTGGCAGTGGCCACAGGGGTCCCCTCCCCTCCTCCTCATTGGTGGTGCAGTGGGCAGTTCCAATCGGAGCCCCAGCAGTCTAATCGTGGGGCTCTGATCGGTTACAATGGCAGCCAGGATGCTACTGAAAGCCCTGGCTGCCATGGTAAGCTCCCTGCTGCTGTGTGCACAAAGCACAGGGCAGCAGGGAGAGTGTAAAGTCCTATTCACCCTAATAGTGCTCTATTAGGGGTGAATATCCCAGGTTCTAGCCCCTAAGGAGGCTAATAGTTATTAAATAAAAAGTAAAAAAAAAAAAGTTTAAAAAAACAAACACCAAAGTATAAAGTTTAAATCACCTCTTTCCCAATTTTATATATAAAATATATATACAATAAATAAACATATTACAATCGCTACGCCCGAAAAAGTGCAAACTATAAAAATATAAAGAAATATTTCCTATGCAGTGAACGGTGAACGCCGTAACAGAAAAATAAATAAATAAAAACGCACGATTCGCCATTTTTTGGTCATCTTGTCCCCCCAAAAAATACGATCTGACTGTTCATAAAATGCGGAATGCACACAGCTTTTTTGGTGTTTTATTTTTTTGGCGTGGTATCGAATGGTATAGAGTATCGCAATACTTTTTTATGGTATCAAAATCGAATGAAAATTTTGGTATCGTGACAACCCTATTCCAAAGTTTAGGTACTAATGAAAAGGAGTTGTCCAGCCTTTCTTTGAGAAGTTCCAATTGCACTTTATTCAGTATCAAAGTTTAAAAACATCCAGGTACAAATAATGTTGGTCTACGCGTTTCAGGCAACAACACAATTACAGCCCTTACTCATGACTCTAATTGTTTTGTTGTCTGAAACGCGTAGACCAACATTATCTGTACCTGGATGTTTTTAAACTTTGATACTGAATAAAGTGCAATTGGAACTTCTCAAAGAAAGGCTGGACAACTCCTTTTCATTAATTCCTATTTTGCTCCCAATCCGGGTGAGGGAGCGGTCTGTGTCCTCATGGTTGAAGTTTCCAGACAGGTGAGAGCTGCTCCAACTACCTTTGAATAGAAAGTTTTGGTACTTTATCAGCAGTTAATATCTTTTCCAAGTATCAGAAAGATTGTCTACCTGGATAATGAATCTCTGTGTTTCCATTTGAGAGTGCACACTTGCCAGAAGATGAAGCCTCCATCCTTATTGCCCTTCTGAGGGGAGGAAGAGAAGAATGTCTAACCACTATGTGATCGTTCGGCACAGAATTATTTGCCACACTTTTCCTCTGATGAATCTGCAGTTGATTTTTAGACCCATGAATGGATATACTTATTCCTGAAAAGAAAAATATACACTTGTAGCAAAATTACAAGATAAATGTCAAATAATAGTAAACTGTACAGAAATCTACAGTATGTATTCCATTCTAGTAGGTTCGTGCATTTCCTGTAGAGTTTGTGTCAGTTGTGCAACAGATCCCAATGTTATTTCATGGGGCCTATTCTGCCAAAAGGCTATTTGTGTAGTCAGACACTGAACTGGAATGAGAGAGCCTACCGCCTAACTTGTCAAAGGTGTCCGATGGAGTTGAGGTCAGGGCTCTGTGTGGGACAGTTTAATATGAGGGACAGTCCATGTAAGTAATGGCTTCTATCATTGCTATCTGATGCCACTGTACTTTGTTTTTGGTACTTTTTATATTCTTTTGACCAAGACTTCCTTTGAACTTTTTGTTATAGGAGGAACCTGGTCATCTGAACATACTGGAACTTCATGTGATGTATTTTTATTCCCTCTATTATATATCAATGTGGCCAGCTTCTCCCATTATATCATCATTTTTTGTCACCCTGCTTGTATTATTCAATTTAGCCTATTTGGGCTCTTTTTCGTCTTCCCATACCGACCCCCTGAAGAACTCCGCTTGGGGGAAACACGTTGGGGTATAAGGAAATAATTTTTATCTATTAAAGTATATCAGGGTGTATTAGCGTAAGAATGAGGACGGAAGGTCTTCACCATGAGAAACCTGCGGGCAGAGAGATAGATATGGTCTCATTAGGGAAAGAAATCGCCTTGTGAGTAGTTCTCCCCCTTTTTTTGCCCACCTTGTGGCTCTAATTATTTTTCTTATCTTCTTGATGATTTGGGCTTATTTTCTGATCAGGGTAAATATAGATATTGTGGGGTTTCACTCTGGTAGACACGGTAAGCGGGTGCAGTACAGAGGTAAAATATAAGTTCTTAACTCAAAACGACAGTGTTTATTCACACTTGAGGCAATTGCACAAAATAGCATGTAACTTTGCAGTCTTGGTGTTAATTCACACACATATAACACAAGTCACCTTGCTGGCAGTTCTTCCTCCAGTAGTCCACAGCAGGCTTTAGGGGGCCTGTTTCCCCTGCATGCGTCTCTCAGCCCTCCAGCACGGCACAAAGCCTCAGATCCCATAAACAGAGACATCTCTGCTAAGCCCAGCTGCCTATTTAAGGACAGCCAGGTGCTGCCAAAACTCAGACCGGCACTTAAACTCCGGTCGGTATTTGACCTCACCTGGCTGGAAACCAGCCCAGCCGCACATACTGGGAGGAAAATACCTGCCTTGCCAGACACAACCCCTCACTGTGTCACAATATATATACAGTATCTGGACCTATTTTCCTAGGTTTTTTAAGTGACTTTAATAAAGATTGAGGTTTTAAGGTTCCTTTTTCTGTATGAATTAAGTTTGTTTGACTATGTTAACTATGTTATTTATAAGTCTAGATGAATAACTCTGTGTGGGACAGTCAGGATCCTCGATACTGAACTCATCAAACCATGCCTTTATGGATCTTGCTTTGTGCATGTTGGAACAGAAAACAATCTTCCCCAAACTGTTCCCACAAAATTAGAAGCGTACAATTGTCCAAAATGTGTTGGTATGCTGAAGCATTAAGACTACCCTTCAGTGAAGGAAGGATCTTAGGGTACGGCTACATGGCCAGGTTTCTGCATGCAGTTTTGGAAGCCAAAATCAGGACTGGATCGTAAAAGAAAAGAAAGTATAAAGTACATATAAGGCTCCATTCACACGTCCGTGGTGTGTTGCGGACCCGCAAATTGTGGATCCGCAACACACCCGCCCGGCACCCTTATAGAAATGCCTATTCTTGTCCGCAGCTGCGGACAAGAATAGGACATGTTCTATCTTTTGCGGAGCTGTGGACCCGAAAATGAATGGGTCCGCACCGGTTCCGCAAAATTGCGAAACGGATGCGGACCCATTTGCGGACGTGTGAATGGACCCTAAAACTTCTCTTTTTTTGATTCACTCCTGGTTTCGGCTTCCATAACTACATGCAGAAAGCTGACTGTGTGGCTGTACCATTAGACTAAACCCTGAAAAACAACCCCATATCATTCTGACTCAAGAAAATTTTACAGTAGGCAGTATGCATTTGGCCTCATGCACATGATTGTACGCAAATAGATAACGGCTGTGTGCATGCCGCAATTTTCTACTAGAACTGGGTATTCTATCATTTGTGGAACGACCATACAGAAGCAGACAGCATTTTTTACAGACCAATTGAAATGAATTGGTCTGGGTGCAAACTTCAAAAAATGCAGATCGAACGCGGACCAAAACTAGGTTGCATGCATGAGGCCTCACAGTAGGTACCATTCTCTGAGAATCTGCCAAACTCTGATTTGCTCTTTACACCACACCCAGCGACATTTCCCATTGTGCACTGTGGTCTAGCAGATCAGAATTTTTTACAAAGTAACGTGTGGCACAACATGCATGGACATTGCACGGCTGCGTGCTTGATTTTATGCATCTGTTTGGATAACATTCAAAAATTAGAGATGTCCACATTTTTTGTAGTCATATAGAGTATGTTGTGTGCAACTATTTAAAGGCAGTCTGTCTGTCACCTAATTTTCACCAATATAACTAACAGCACTGCTCCACAGAAGATTGCAAACCCTTTCCAAGCATACCGGTGTGTACCATGTGTATTCCATGGCCAACAAAAAGCACTTTTATTTTGCTGGAAAACAGCTCCCAAGTGTCCAAAGTGAAAGTAAAAACAGCTTTCACTCCTGGCTCAATTTCTAACAGCCATATCTTCTCATATAGTGGATATAATGCTGTCATTCTGGAATCGTTTATAAGGTTGCCAGTTCAGGCCCATATTTCTAGCTAGTACGAATCCTAAGATATGAGCAGCTAAAGCAGCCCTCCCCTCTTCAGTCTGGTTTGCTTTGGGCACTTGGAGCAGCAGAGCTGGGCACTTCAGAGCTGTTTTCCAGCAGAATAAGGCTCCATTCACACATCCGCTATTCCGTTCCGCATTTTGCGGAACGGAATTGCGGACCCATTCATTTTTATGGGGCCGCACGATGTGCGGCCCGGATCCGGAATTGCGAACCCGCACTTCCGGGTCTGCAATTCCGATCCCGAAAAAAATAGAACATGTCCTATTCTTGTCCGCAATAGCGGACAAGAATAGGCATATTCTATTAGTGCCGGCGATGTGCGGTCCGCAAAATGGGGTTCGCACATTGCCGGTGTCCATGTTTTGCAGATCCGTGGATCCACAAAACACACACAAATGTGTGAATGGACCCTAAAAGTGCTTTTCCTGGACATGGAATACAAGACACAAAGTACACACAGGTATGTCTGGGATGTGTATGCAATCTTCTGTGGTACAGTGCTTTTAGATATATTGGGGAAAAACAGGTGACAGACTCCCTTTAACCTCATGTCTTTATGTACATCATATGCTAGTTTTAAGCAATACCAGATGAACTAATTCCTCTAAATCTAAGGTTTTCCTGATTTGCTAAAATCACATCATGACATTCCTTTAGTAGCAATTTCATGTAGCACTTCACATTTTCAGCAATTTTTATGGTCCTGACTAGAGATGTCCTTGGGGTTGTTCGCCCAGCGGTCGTTTTGCGGCAAACTTTGCTCGTTAGCGATTCGCCAAACCTGCGAACATATGGCGATATTTGCACGCGCCATATTTTTTTGCATAGCGCCGAACTTTGACCCATGACACATCGATCAGGTGGGACAGGACAGCCAATTGAGACATTTTAGCACATGGACACACCCCTAACCCTATAACAGAACCCGATCTGGCAGCCATTTTACATTATGTGTTCTGCCAGTGTAGAGAGAGGTTGCATTTTGGAGCAGGGACAGTTAGGGACACCAAACGCTAGCTAATAGGGCCACAAAAGTCCTTTTAAGAACTGGTATAGGTGTGCTATCGATATGTGTGATATAGAGGGGAGTGATATACTTATAATATACTTTCTAACATAGAAATTATATTATAGTGGATTTGTATTGTGCAGCAGTTGTGTGTGGTTCTGCTGCGATACCGCAGCTAGATAGTGGGACAAACACTATTGGAGATACAATTGCAATGGGTGTGATATACATGTTGCCCCAAAAAAAACTGCTTGGGGGCTGCGATATACCTTCTTCCACAAAATCCTGATTGAGGGGTGCTATATACCTGTTTCCGCCAAATGCTGATTGAGGGGTGCTATATACCTTCTTCCAAAAAATACTGATTGAGGGGTGCTATTGCTATATACCTTCATCCAACACATACTGATTGGGGGCTGCGATATACCTGCTTCCACAAAATACTGATTGAGGGGTGCTATGTACCTGTTTCCGCCAAATACTGATTGAGGGGTGCTATATACCTGTTTCTGCCAAATACTGATTGGGGGGGATATATACCTACTTCCACCAAATACTGATTGAGGGCTGCAAAATACTGATTGAGGGGTGCCATATACCTGTTTCCGCCAAATACTGATTATGGGGTGCCATATACCTTCTTCCACAAAATCCTGATTGAAGAGTGCAATATACCTGTTTCCGCCAAATACTGATTGAGGGGTGTTATATACCAGTTTCTTCCAAAATACTGATTAAGGGGTGCCATATATCTTCTTCCACAAAATCCAGATTGAGGGGTGCTATATACCTGTTTCCGTCAAATACTGATTGAGGGGTGCTATATACCTGTTTCCGCCAAATACTGATTGAGGGGTGCCATATACCTTCCTCCACAAAATACCGATTGAGGGGTGCTAATGCTATATACCTTCTTCTACCAAATACTGTTGAGGGCTGCAATACGCCTTCATCCACAAAATACTGATTGAGGGATGCCATATGCCGGTTTCCGCCAAATACTGATCGAGGGGTGCTATATACTTGTTTCCACCAAATACTGATTGAGGGGTGCCATATACCTTCTTCCACTAAATACTGATTGAGCGGTGCTATTGCTATATACCTTCCCCCATCAAATACTGATTGAGGGCTGCAATACACCTGCTTCCACAAAATACTGATTGAGGGGTGCCATATACCTGTTTCCGCCAAATACTGATTGAGGGGTACAATATACCTGTTTCCACCAAATACTGATTGAGGGGTGCCATATACCTGCAATACCAGCATCACAGAAGACTGTCAGAATGCAGCATTTCCAGGCCTTGCTGTAAGAGATGCTGCATTCTGCTGTTGCGGGCACTGGCAGAGGAATTTTCACCCACAGCGAAACCAATCCTACCGTGCCTGCAAAAAGAGGGTGGTTTGAGGAAGTGTTGGTCACTTCGAATATGAGATCATTCTTGCAGCCATCCCATCGACAGCTGCCCTCCAGATAAAGCCTCAGGGAACGCCTAGACTGACAGGTGTCCGACTACATCAGGTTAATGGCCGATGTGGAAAGTCTGAGAAGTGAGGAACCTCTTGACTACTGGGTGTGGAGGCTTGACCTGTGGCCAGAGCTGGCATAATTTTCCATGGAACTCTTGGCTTGCCCCTCATCGAATGTCCTGTCCGAAAGGACGTTCAGCGCATCGGGGGATATCGTGACCGATAAGCGCACTCGCCTAGCTCACGAAAGTGTAGACTACCTCACTTTAAAAAAATTTATGAGGCATGGATTTCGGAGGAATTCAACACCTGTGTGTCACGGTAGGTAAGATAAGGGAAGGAAACAGAACACAGCAAAACAAACAAAACAACTGACTAGGCCCCAAATGCTAGGGAACAAAGGTGTCACCTCCTAGCAATCCCTAAAACACTTTCCCTAAGCTGCTATGCCCATGTGAATATCTCGATGGTAGATATGCACATGCCCACGTACCTAAGACTATAACACACTGAACCAAACCCGCAGCTGTAGGGAAGAGGGAAAGAGACACCCAGCTCCTTCAACAACCGAAGGAGCTAGCATCACCCTAGTAAAAACAGACACAGATGGAAAAAGGGAAAAGGACTTATCTAAAGATGTGTCGGAGCAGACGATCCACCAAACTTTCAGAGCTCACACAAGGCAGAACTATAACCCGCAAAGGCTGTAGGGAGAGGGAGGAATAAATAGCCTCACCAATTACCTAAAGAACAACACCTGGGAGGAGGTGGGATTCTGTTCACACCCACAACAAAACAAACTGTCAGATCGAGTCATGTGCAGCAACTCTGACAGATCTCCTCAGAACACCCACAGGGAAGGGTGTGACAGTACCCCCCCCCCCCCCCCCCCCCCCCTCTACGGGTGGCCTCTGGACACCCAGGCCCAACTTTATCCGGGTGTGCCCTGTGAAAGGCATTCACAAGGCGGCTAGCATTAACATCGGTAGCCGGAACCCACATTCTTTCCTCGGGACCGTATCCCCTCCAATGCACCAGGTACTGAAGGGAACCCCGAACACGTGAGTTGAGAATTCTAGAGATCTGAAACTCCAGATTACCATCAACCAAAACAGGAGGAGGAGGCAAAGGAGATGTTCCGCAGGTTCCACATATTTCTTCAACAAGGACTCTTGAAACACATTATGGATCTTCCAGGCCTGCAGAAGTTCTAGACGAAACGCCACTGGATTGACAATGGGCAAGATTTTGTAAGGGCCAATAAATCTTTGACCCAATTTCCAAGAGGGTACTTTCAGCTTAATGTTTTTAGTGGACAACCACACCAAATCACCCACACACAGGTCTGGACCAGTCATACTTCTCTTGTCAGCCATCCATTTATATCTTTCACCGATTTTTTTCAAATTAACTTGAATCTTCCGCCAGATAGATGACAAAGAGGAAGAGAATCTCTCCTCTTCCGGTATCCCAGAAGATTCGTTCCCAGAAAAAGTACCAAACTGAGGGTGAAAACCATATGCGCCAAAAAATGGTGACTTATCAGTTGACTCCTGCCTACGGGTATTCAAGGCAAACTCAGCTAATGACAAGAATGAGGACCACTCATCCTGATTCTCAGTGACAAAACACCTCAAATAGGTCTCCAGGTTTTGGTTAGTGCGCTCAGTTTGACCATTCGAC